>NC_138773.1:157882971-157970471 GCF_965119305.1 Pelophylax lessonae
TTTTTTTGGGTCCCAAAAAAAGGGTATTTTTTATAAATTTTTATATTTTTTTTGGTGGCCAAAAACAAGGCTTTTTTTTTTTTTTTGTTTTTTTGGGTCCCAAAAAAAGGGTATTTTTTATAAATTTTTATATTTTTTTTGGTGGCCAAAAACAAGGCTTTTTTTTTTTTTTTGTTTTTTTGGGTCCCAAAAAAAGGGTATTTTTTATAAATTTTTATATTTTTTTTGGTGGCCAAAAACAAGGCTTTTTTTTTTTTTTTGTTTTTTTGGGTCCCAAAAAAAGGGTTTTTTTATAAATTTTTATATTTTTTTTGGTGGCCAAAAACAAGGCTTTTTTTTTTTTTTTGTTTTTTTGGGTCCCAAAAAAAGGGTTTTTTTATAAACTGTTTTTGATTTTTTTGTTAGATTTTTGTTTATAATGGGCAACAATTACAAATGTGACATTTCTTTGTGTTGCAACGTGCAACATAAGTAAACAAACAAAAAAAAAAAAATACTAGGATCTTTTTAAAGGTGTGACATTCCTAACGAATGGCTCCTTAGGGTCTGGATCCACGCCACAAAGGTGTTCCAAATAGAGAATTCGGTCTCCGCACCACCTCATATAATCCAGGAGGACCTCGTAGGTGAGGTGGGTGTGCCCTGGGTAGAAAAAAACATGACAATTAGTTTTCGGCAAAATGATCCAAACAAGGATTGTAATTAATGTGCCTCAACAAATATGCTTAGGAGTCTATTGGTTGGCTTTTATCAACACTCTGAAGCAAATATGCTAAATTGCTGTTGTAAACCTTAAACTCAAACTTTCACAGCAAATTGTTCAAAAGGTTACATAAGATGGCTTGGAATGTTAGTAGCAGTTCCACCAAAGCTAAGTAAAATGCTTTTCTGCATGTAAACACAAGCAATCATTTTGAAGAATGTAAGGTGTTTTGGGTTCAATTGGTCAACACGATACATGTGCACACATTTATCTCTATCACCATTGGAATCTGTGGAGCGTTCTCTCTCCCTCTTACTGTCTATAGATTGAACCTGACACATAGTAGAGACTCACCCTTAGGAATTTTGAGGGCCAGTTCTGGACGGAGCAGATGTGTCTGCTCCCCTGATCTCCTTTCCGCCATCCCAGCTGTGTTAAGAGAGAAGAAAAAGTTTATCAACAAATGGACTCACGCTAACTGTAGGTTACGCAGTCATGAAAACGCTCTAACACCCACTCATTACCCCTCCACATTTCCCTGAAAGTTTTATTTAGACATTGATATGGTGGTGATGCAGATTTGTACAGTGCAAGCGTCATTCTTCTGGGTGAAGCTTGTAGCGTTAAGGATACGTACTCCCTGCTTTTGTGCTGATTGTGTTTTTCTGATGTTTTTGGTGCCTCAGCCCTGCCTGTTCTAAGTGTTGGAAACATATCATTTTGGGAGGGCTGCGGAAAACTAATCAGGTTAGACTTACACTCTCTAGGTTTTTGGGGACAAGAGAAATAACAATCCTCCTTTTTACATGGCCCCTGTACACACCTCTAGGCACCTCCCTCCTGTTGTTTGACCCCACAGCAGGCAGCTTGCTATGGAGGCACATGAGATGAAGCCAAGCACCCTGTGCCTGTTCAGGCACTAGGCTGTGAGCCAGCCTTGCCCCCCTCCCTTCCAATGGTCTCAATGATTAGGAGTGACAGCATCAGGAGGCAATATTGGCATGCTGTCACCTCAGTTAAGGAGGAGGGGGAGTCTGTTCCAGACAAGTATTAGTGCAAAAATTTGGACCGTAAAAAATGGTCCCAGTAAGTCTTAGGGGGAATATGCACACCTATCACTTGGAATACTAATGCATAGAATGCATTCACATAAAGAACCCGCTGCCTTTAGAACAACTTGAAGCCTGAGCGGGGACATACACAGTTAGCATTTCTCCACTTACTAAGTAGACACATTACTGGAAAAGCACACAACTTACCATCATCAGGTTTTTTTGGGGCCCCTGAAGTGGATGGCGTGGCTGGCTCTGGAGAAACTGCACAAAAAGAACACAAATTGTGAACTGGAATGTGGTACATTACCGAGGAAGAGTATTTATGAAAGATTGACAAACACACATTTTCAGTGTTGACTAAATCAGGACATGATTAAATTACAATGTCCCCAAAAAATTTACAAGTACAAAGCACACCATTTCCAATGTAGAGAAACTAACACCAATTTAGAATAGGGTGGCTTGAGATAACTTACAAAAGATAACATGTCCTGTAATGCTCCCCAAAACCACCTTTCAAACATGAAGGTTAAGCAAGAGTGTTTCATGACCAACCTTCCTGTCACATATAGCAAAACTACACTTGCTTTGACTCCAACTTAGATTATCCTAGATACACATCATCCTAGCACACACAATTCATGTGAGAATCTAATTTTAGGTACTTACAGACTAGTTCAGGGGAGCCTGGAGTGGGGGAGGATGGGGGAGACCCTACATGGGGGGATGGTGTCCCTTCATGGGGGGATGGCGTTGTATCTCCTAGAAACACAAAGACACAAATACAATCCTTGAACAAAAGCTATTTGATAAAGGCACACAGAAAGTAGTCTGGAAACATTGAAGGTAGTAGTTACAGTGGACTGGGTAAGCAGTGGCCCCTCTTCCCCAGTCCTCCACAACAAACATCCTCAATGTCAGCTGCTACAAAACTCCAATGTCAAAATATATATATTACAGCCCTTATATTTACCAGGACACATTGAACACACAAACACATGTAGAATACTTACTTCCCCTTTGAGGAGAGCCCAGGTCCTCATCCGAGTCGGACCAATTGGCCTCTTCTTGGCCAACAGTTTGTTCCTGGCCCGGATCCAGGCGACTTGGCCCTGCCTGAGGCTCCTCTCTTGCTGAAGTTACATCAACCACAAAAGAAAACAAAACAAACAATCATTCCTCCAAGTTCGACCTAATACACAACACACCAGCACATCCACATTACTTACAGGGGGCCTGAGAAGGCTGAGCCTCCACATCCTGATCACTGGTTTCTAAAATCAAAGAAAAACATTATATATTATTTATGGACACAAATAGGCAGTAACCTCTCATCATGCTAGCACCATACTCAATGCCCCTACAATTCAGAACATAGAAGTGCACTTACACCAATGAGATGCATTGACCATGTTTTAAAACAGGAGGGCACCATGCAAATTAAGCGGGCGCCTAAGGCCTCGCACCTACAGGGGCCTTGCGGCCAGTGGCGGAGCACCAACATTTCGAAGGGCGCAGTCAGGGAAATCTCCCAAGTAAAAGATTGCTTTCAATCCTCGGATCAAAAAGTTGCAGCAGTGTGCTGCAGTCCCTTCACTGCGTCTGCCAGGTGTCTGTTGTCCGCTGACACTTACTCCTCCTTCTCTGCCTGGGGATTGGCCGTCTGATCATGTTATCCTAAGATGTGGAGGAATCGGTAGGTGTGTACTTGCACCAGTAGGAAGTGACTGGCCGGTCAACTCACTCTGCTATCATCAGTTGTTGCTCTGGGAGGAGAGCTCCGCCCTGGACCCGGAACATACAGGTAACCAGGCCCAGACTTGATATTTTGCAGGCTGGTCATAGATTTGTTGTGTCCACTATGCAAAGTGGTTGAGTAGCCCCAGGGAAGTTGGAAGAGTCTGAAAATGGTTGGTGGAGGAGGAGGAGAAGAAGGCCCTGGGTGGCTGGGGGACAAGGAGAGGGCCCCTGGGGCTTTTCTAGAGGAGGAAAGATCCACAATGACGCCAGAGTCAATTGCCAAGGAAGAGAGTGGAGCTGAGCAAGTCCTGCCTATCTGACATGAAAGCCAAACATGGTGTAGATGGAGCCCTTTGCCCTACACAATGACAGCACCAGAGGTGGAAGGTGAGTGGTAGCGGGTCTTTGACATTATAGAGCATATGGACTCTGTCCATTATTGGTAGTTTTGTTTGGAGTTGTCCTTTAGATGTTTAACTGTGTTGCTTTTGACCCGAGCTGTGAGGGACTGAGGTATGACAGCCCACTATGCTGAGACTTATAGTGCCCTAGAATGTTGAGGACTGAGGAATCCTTAGTCCCTAACAGAGGGCACTACAAGTCTTAGCATAGCAGGCAGTATTTCCTCATTCCCCTACAGAGAGGATTACAAGTCCAAGCAGGTAGCCTTCTGCAGTGGGACTTGTTGTGCCCTTGACTGTGGTGGACTGAGGAAGGGAAGTGTAAGAGGGTCTCTGTAAGCTCAGATGTATGGGGGAGCTTTGGGGAACACAGAGTTCCCTTTTACACCAGAGTCCCCAGCTTCCCCCCTCAAATAATGGTTCCCAAACTCTCCTTATATCAGAGTCTTCACACTTCCCTCTTACAGTGTAGTAAGTCTGGAGACTCCGATGTAAAGGGGGCTCTGTAAAATGTGATTAGAGATTAGAAATTTCTAACATTTTTATTTTCTACTTACGATCCACAATTTTCAGCTGCTCAAATGGCTCGCTGCCTCTGATTGCGTATTGGAGTGTGGCCGTCCTCCTCCTCCCCTTCTTCACCAAAAGCACAAGAGGGTGCCGTCCGTCCGCTTTGGCTAGAAGCAGAAGAAAAAAAAAAAACATAAAAAATACGAATGTACATAGTAGTATTAAAGGTTGTGAAGAGACACTTGATGGAGGTAGGAAAGGTAGGAGCGAGAGGGAGGGGGGGGGGGGGTGTTGGTATTAGTGTTGTTGCATAGCTAAACACATGTCCACCTACCCAAAAAATTGTAACCTATCTGGTCACATGTAATGTATATTTTTACTTACCGGAGATTTGCTCCACAGCCTTTAGCAGGAGCCTGGGTGAGCGCCTTTTGGCATCACTCCAGGCCCGCTGCAGATCCACTATCTCAGGCAGAAACTGAAATCTCCGCTGCAGCCTCATCCGGAGACGACACATCATCTTGTGCTTTTGGTGAAGATGCGTATATACATTATCATACCCCCAGAGGAGGAGGAGCTGTGGAAAGAGCAGTGTATGTTTGAGTCCAAGTATGTCCAAAATAGTACAGTCTTCAAATAACATGCTAGGTCGTCTTTGAGATATTGTAGAACAAAGAATTCCATTTCTGGTGATACATATACATCGATGTCCAAATCTACCTCCATGACATAGGTTGCCCCACACTGGTGATTTCCTCTACATGATATAGCCATTTTCTCAATTGGCCTTTCATGACACACCCAGGGCCGCCATCAGGGGGGGACAGGCAGTCACTGTATTTACAACCTTATTGCTGTCCATTTAGCAGGGTGCAAGTAACTTTACACACATGTAGCATAGGTATCAACTTTTGTCACCATGTTAAAAGGACAGCAGTATGGGTAGCATTACAGTGACTGTTATTAGTCCAGGCTCACTAAACTAGCCAATGCTTGGAAAAGCAAGCCATGCAGATTGCTTTTCAGGTCCCTTTTAACACGAGCTGTCTGATTGGGTGTGGCTGTTAATTTTTGACGCAGACCTGATAAGCCCCTCAATTCTCCTTTATGGAGTGTTATATGTAAATGGGATTGCTTCATTTGAGATGCAGATTTAAACTGTGTATGGCCAGGCTGAAGGTACCCAAGTTGATTGGTCGATCACCTGGAGGACAACGTACAACCAGTCTGTCAGATTTTACACACACTTATCGCTAGCATCTCTTGTAGCCACTAGCAATAATCACTGTGTTTTCCTGGCAGGGGCAGCACCAGGAGAACACAATGGCTCCGCAGGAGGGTTTCCCCTGTCTGTGTTGATGGTGGAATCAAGGCAAAATGTTTTTCC
Organism: Pelophylax lessonae; assembly: GCF_965119305.1. Classification (NCBI taxonomy): domain Eukaryota; kingdom Metazoa; phylum Chordata; class Amphibia; order Anura; family Ranidae; genus Pelophylax; species Pelophylax lessonae. The sequence goes on from NC_138773.1 coordinate 157,888,768, forward strand.
TGCAAGCCACGGGACAAACAAAGATAGTTTTTTAATGAATCCATGATTTTGCCAAAATGGAAAAAAAAAGATGTTTGCTTTGTATATTCTTAAGTTTGCTACATAACTAGAACATGTAACAGTGTTATATCATTGCAGGAGATTTCCCTTCACTTCCTGTCTTGGTGTCACCAGGACAGGAAGTGAGGGAATCTCCCGTGGGGATACAGCCAGCAATTCTTTCCTTTTATATATACTATGGACATTATAAGGCAACAATTGCAAGCTATTTCCCCACAGTGATATTCCCCTCACTTCCTGTCTTGGTGACACTAAGACAGGAAGTGAGGGAAAATCTCATGCAATGATATCACCCTACTAGAAATTGTAGTTCCGTCTAAAAAGTATACATAAAGTAAGCACTTGGTTTCCAAAGTGGCAAAATTATGGAGGAGTTAAAACCCCATAGTGTGATCGGGTAATCTGACGGTGTGTTCCTACACTCCTCAATGTGTCTGTTCATTAAGCTGTGCTGAATTATCCTTGATTCACAATTCCTGCAAGAGTTGCACATGGTATGTGGGAGATGCAAATTTAAGGTGGCATAATTATCCACACAATCACACATAATCCTTTTTAAAGGTCCCCAGCAGAATTTGATGGCATAGTGGTTCACAGCAGTGCCATCAGATTCCAGTTAGATCTGTAAATTAACAAAGCAATGTGATCTGGGGGTGTATTTAACTTGCAATGGACACCCCCATTCATTATCATATGGCAGTGTGAGATGGGTGTGTTGGGAATGTGATCCATTGAGACAAGTGATTATACACTCATGTGTTTCTTTTAGAGGTGATTTGTTCAAGGCAATCCTTTGAAGACATGACCATTCCAGATTTTTGTGATCACTGATTCCATCTCAGGTGAACCAATTAGCTGCTGTGTGCAGATCCAGCTTATGATGGTAAGAGTGTCAGACAAGACAAACGGGGCCGAGCTTGCAGTGTGTATGGATGTATGTAAGGCAATAATTTTTGGCATTATGCATTTAGGGAATATAATGTTTCTAATCTTGCATATATGAAAAGGGTCAATACATTTGTCTTTATCTAGATAGATTCCAAAGCGTCAGAGCAATCTGTCACAGATAATTGGGTTTCATTTTGTGTAAAAGTTGAAACGAATCAAATCTATCTATATACAGGCATAGCCCACTTTAAGTACACAATGGGACCAGGGCATGTATGGAAACTGAAAATGTACTTAAAGTGAAGCAATCCCTTTTTTCTTTTCTCGATGCATGAAAATACACCAGCTCCATTGTAAATTTTGGCCACATTGACATAGCCTTACTCCCAAACCATGTGGGAGCATGTTAAGGGGATCCAGGACTATGACATGATAGATTACCTAGGCAAGCTGGCCAGCCACAAAATGGATATGGTGTAGTCCTGGGTACCTGGGTACCCTGTCGTTGCTCCCTAAGTTTGTTATCCCTGTCACTTATGGTTTGTGAGCAGTGTCATGGCAAGCTGAACAAGCTGTGTCCTTACTCACGATTGTATATAAAGTGAGTGTACTTAAAGCAGGGTATGCCTATCTATATCTATATAGAAAGTTCAGAGATGTGAACCTGTTCCCTATTATATACACTAATATATGGTATATAACATATTCTATAATGTATCTAATGTATATATATTGTATATAATATATACATAGTATATATATTGTCTAATATATATATTTTGTATAATATATATTTTTTAGATACACATACATACATCTATATATATATATACACATATAATATATATACATACATATATATATATATATATATATATACATACACACATATAATATAATATAATATATATATATATATATATATATATATATATATATACATATAATATAATATAAATATATATATATACATATAATATAATATATATATATATATATACATATAATATAATATATATATATATATATACATATAATATATATATATATATATATACATATAATATATATATATATATACATATAATATATATATATATATATATATATATATATATACATATAATATATATATATATATACATATAATATATATATATATATATATATACATATAATATATATATATATATATATATATATATATATACATATAATATATATATATATATATATATATACATATAATATATATATATATATATATATATACATATAATATATATATATATATATATATATATATATACATATAATATATATATATATATATATACATATAATATATATATATATATATATATATACATATAATATATATATATATATATATATATACATATAATATATATATATATATATACATACATATAATATATATATATATATATACATATAATATATATATATATATATACATATAATATATATATATATATATACATATAATATATATATATATATATATATATACATATAATATATATATATATATATATATATATATACATATAATATATATATATATATATATATACATATAATATATATATATATATATATATATATACATATAATATATATATATATATATATACATATAATATATATATATATATACATATAATATATATATATATACATATACATATAATATATATATATATATATATATATATATATATATATATATATATATATATATATATATATATATATATATATATATATATACATATATACACATATATATATATATACACACATACATATATATATATATATATATATAGGGAACAGGTTCACATCTAGGAAGTTTCTATAACAGGAAGCTTCTAGATCACGTCTAATAGGCAGAAAGTGCATGCGCAGATCAGCAGACCAAAAGTTTCTTGCACACCCGCTAGATAAGCGACCCACCCAGCCACCATCCCCCATCCCCCATCCCGCACCCTGCACACTCACACCCCCTCCTTACCTTACACACAAATGCCACGATTTCGGCTGTAAACAGTGCAGGAGCCATGATGCACACTTACGACAGGGCCTGGACAATTTCCGGAAACGTGTGCACGCACCAAAAGTTTCGTTTCCGGTTTCATGTATAAATGTGAGAACGCGGTTTTGTATATTCGCGAATTCGCGAATAGTGAACATACACAACCATTAAGCAGATTTAACTTAGAAAAAGAAATACAAATACATACATTTGTGGACACCAGAAAACTTTATTTAGACACATGAAGACATTTTAAAAAAAAAATTGGAAACATGCTGTTTATTACATTTGTATTTTTCAAACCAAAACAACCTTTGTACAACATTTAGACCATATACATCAACAAAGAGCCCATAATCAACAGATGCATGTGCAGATTGACAGAATTATGTTAACAGCAATAAATACTTACAGAGAGTCAACACACAACACAGCCAAATCTCACCTCCATAAATAACAAAGGGCCAAAAATGTTACCCATAAAACATGTGACACACAAATATATTGGACCTCTTCGTAGGTCAAATCTTTCCTGATGTCTGAGTGAGCTATATATAATCCAAGCAAACACACCCAGAATGGTAACGCCCAGTCCAAAAATTAACTGTGTGTATCCTGTGTGTTTTGGAGCATGCTCAGTTGCCAAAACAAGGGAAATAGAAATGAGGAATAGAAATGTATGTAGGTGTGTATAGTATATGTGAATTGAAAAAATTCTCTCTTGAAGTTTGCTAGTCATTATTTAGAATGTTTAGATACAGGAATACATACATATATATACAATTACGTGAGAGAGAGAGAAATATATATTTAGGGAAACAATTGAAACACACCTTTTGGGATTTGAGAAGTGAGATTGTGACGATTGACCAGATATGTAAGCCAACAATCTGACTCATCACTCATGAACATCCCTAAATTTGGCGTGGCAATTATATCAGGCGTTCTTATGTGCATTTTGGCTGGCGTTTTCACAGGCGTTTTGACATGCATTTTTTGGGCAGGCATTGTTATATGAAATCACCTACAAAAGCCCCAAAAACAGACCACAAACACGTACATGTGAACGTAGCCCGTTTGGGGGCGTTTGAGGGGGATTTGTCCAGCTCAAGGATCAGCTCCCAAAACAGGCAAAAAATCCAATCCTATTCAGTTCAATGGCCCCTGTTCCCATGTGAGCATTTTGACGGCATGAGGAAAACACCCAACGCTCACTGAGAAATAGCACAATGATTAGGGAGTCTGCCTTCCTGCTGTAGGTTTGTAAGTTCGAATCCGGAAGGTGCCCTCTGTATGGGCAACACTTGGATATCTCCAATCCTCCAAATGTTGACATCATTAATTTTGTTCATGTTTGAAAAAGGCATGTGTATCAGCAAACTTTTAATCCAAAGACATGAACAAAATACAAAAGATGCCCCATAAAGTCAATATGTAGCAATATTGTGAGCTAAAGCTCTATTTGTTTGTTGGGCATACTTTGCTAATTAGCCAAGTATAAGGGATATATATATATATACCTTCAGTTAAATGTGTAGTAAAATGCTAACACTTGGCCATACCCATATGGAAGAAAAGGTAGTATTTGCAATATATTTCTAAAAACATTCTTTGGAAACACATAAAATATTGTCAAAATTGTGACATTTCCTTGATATGTGTGAAATGCTAATAATCTTTCTTTGAAATATGTTTTACATCTATTTTTTTTCTATCTGACGACCAATTCCCCAATGTAATATTTTGTGGGTTTTTTCAGAGAATGTGGAGGTTCTATATAAACACTGTAGATTTGACTGCTATGATTTCGGAGTTAGCAGGAAAGGTGTATGGAATGTGATGGTGTTTACTAAAGGATCCCTTGTTGGAAGTGTGCATGTTTTTCCAATTCCGCCGGTTTTTGCCATTTTCTATGGGCGAGACAGCGGATTTGCAAGCGGTATTCAAAAAAAAATTGACCCAAAATCGCGCTGGCGAAATTTTTTGAGCCAATTTGACGTTGCGCATGCGCACATTCGCGAGTTCGCAGCTCGCGGCTGGAGGAGCTGTTTAACCTTTCCACACTTTCGCAGATATCTCTCTTTCTAAGTCAGTTTTTGAGATTTTTTAAACGCAAGTCATCTCCAAATTGACTTCCACACCTTCCACAGTGATTTGGGATTTTTGGGGGTACAGGGGAAAATTTGGCTAAACTTTAGTCGAGCTTTTAGCTGGCGTGGTTTTAAGTCGCGCTCTGACCATATTGCATCTTAATGAATCTCACACTAGGCGCTATTTTCCGCCCGCCGTTCTTTGAATGCCAATTTCAGACTTAAATAATCGCCGCTTCGCAAAATCACGCCGAAACGCCAATTCGCCGTACTATGAATCAGGCCCATAGTTACATAGTGAGGTTGAAAAAAGACACCAGTCCATCCAGTTCAACCTATGATGTGTGTGTTTGCTGCTAACCGTACATTGTATACCCCTGTATGTTGTACATTGTATACCCCTGTATGTTGTGGTCTTTAAGGTGCCCATCTGATAGTTTTTTGAAACTGTCAATGCTCCCTTTGCGGAAGAGAATTCCACATCCTTACTGCTCTCACAGTGAAGAACCCCCTGCGTATTTTAAGGTTAAACCGCCTTTCCTCTAGTTTTAGTGAGTGGCCACGTGTTTTATTGTATTTTCTTTCTCTGAATAGGTTTTTCCATATGCTAGGGTTGCCAGTACAGTATTTGTACATTGATATCATATCCCCCCTCAATCATCTCTTCTCCAGAGAGAATAAGTTCAGTGCTTGTAGTCTTTCCTCATAGCTGATGTCCTCCATTCCTCTAATTATTTTTGTTGCCCTTCTCTGGACTTTCTCCAGTTCCAGCACATCCTTCCTGAGGACCGGTGCCCAGAACTGGACAGCATACTCCAGATGTGGCCAGATCAGAGTCTTGTAGAGTGGGAGAATAATCTCTTTATTTCTGGAGTGAATCCCCTTTTTTATACATCCCAGTATTCTGTTGGCTTTGCTTGCAGCGGCTTGGCATTGCATGCCACTGCCAAGCCTGTTGTCTACCAGTACCCCCAGGTCCTTTTCCATCCTAGACTCATCCAGAGGTTCCCCCCCTAGTGAGTAGCTTGCTTTCTGGTTTCTGGCACCCAGGTGCATTACTTTACATTTTTCAACATTAAACCTCATCTGCCATGTCGTTGCCCACCCCGTTATTTTGTTCAGGTCCGCTTGTAAGGTTTCCACATCCTGCCCAGAAGATATTGGCATGCTTAGTTTAGTATCATCCGCAAATACTGAGATTGTACTAGATATCCCCTCCTCTAGATCATTTATGAATAAATTAAACAGGATTGGCCCCAGGACGGAACCCTGGGGGACTCCGCTTTCCACACCCGCCCAATCTGAGTACTCCCCATTAATCACCACCCTTTGCAACCTCCCCTGGAGCTAGTTCTCTATCCAGGTACTCACCTTATACTTATATTTCAGTACAGTGTTCAGCTCCCCCCAGCCCCAGCCTGGCTGCTTGCAGCTGGGCTGGACACTGTACCTATTCCACCTGGGTGCACTAAAAAGGCCAGAAGAGATGCGCTGCAGCTGGACACCCGCATATTCAACCCCCAGCCTGTGACTGAACCGTGAAAGGAAAAGCAGCAAATTGATGAGCTCTACACTCTTTCCTTCTCTCACCATGTTTCTATCACCCACGCTCCTTTTTTTTTTTTTTAAATCAAACAACAGTCTTTATTGAATAAAAAGGGCATTAAACATTAGACCAAGTAACATGAGTGCTTACAGAAGAAAAAATGAAAAACAAATAACAGTACATAGAATACAACATTGTACCAGCTTACTCCAGTGGTATATCAGCAGTAGTGGGGAATGAAAACTATGTCTAAGACTCAAAACCAGTCCGCTAGTTATTCGGAGCCATGCCAGACTCCGGTGGAAAAAGTAAAAGGAAAAAACACGAGAGTCCATAGCCGCAGGGGGCTTCAAGGTGCTTCGATTGGCTCCAAACCGTGGATATAAAACCCACGCTCCTTTTACTATAAATTAAAACTCCATTTAATGGCGAAGTCATGAATACAGAGCTTAACCACTTAAGGACCAGAAAGGTTTTATCCCCTTAATGACAATGCCATTTTTTGCGATTTAACTGATAATTCCGCAGTCGTGCAACGCTGTACATAAATAAAATTGACATCTTTTTTTCCCCACAAATAGAGCTTTTTTTTTGGTGTTATTTGATCACCTCTGCAATTTTTATTTTTTGCGCTATAAACAAAAAAAGAGCGACAATTCTGAAAAAAAAAAAAAAAACAATATTATTTACTTTTTGCTATAAAACATTCCCAATAAAAACAATGAAAAAAATATATTTTTTTTATCATTTTAGGCCAATATGTATTCTGCTACAATTTTTTGGTAAAAAAAATCCCAGTAACTGTATATTGATTGGTTTGCACAAACGTTATAGCGTCTACAATCTAGGGGAAAGATTTATGTCATTTTTATTTATTTTTTTACTAGTAATGGCGGCAATCAGAGATTTTTAGCGGGACATTGCGGCAGACAGATTGGAGACCTAACTGACATTTTTGACACTTTTGGGGGGACCAGTGATATTACTACAGTAATCAGTATATAGAAACAAAAGTGGACAGCGCTCATAAATAATATAATAATCCCCTTATAGAATATATATGAAAATAAGTTTATACAACCATATAAATGTATCGTTATATATAAACACCAGTTTGTGCTTAAATAAATAAAGTGACTGTGCACAACATATATAAAAAAACAATTGTGCTTATAAATACTATAAATATTATAAAGTGACTGTGCACAACGTGAATATAAACGTTGATAATTGTTAATAAATATGTGCAAATGATAATATTTGGGGAAAAAATGACACTATAAATAATCACTCTGTAGAGGGCGCGGTGGGGACTGCAATTCACTTCTCCTATTTACCGCTCGTATGGATCATTGGTGGTGGGGGTCACAGCATATAGATGGTAAAAGCAACTCTAGTTTCCACACAGTTGAGCCGGCATTTGCTAACCCAAATGTAAGTGACTACTTTTTCTTAATAAAACGATTTATTGAATACTACGCTATGAGCCTCCCTGCATCTTTTATCATCTATATGCTGTGACCCCCCATCACCAACGATCCATATGAGTGGTAAATAGGAGAAGTGAATTGCAGCCCCCACCGCGCTCTCTACAGAGTGATACAGCGGAGCCTCCCCTAGGAGAAATACCCCCCTTTCCAGAGGAGGACCCTTGATGCACCCTACTAGCTAGAGGGACCCTAGAGCATATCCACAGGAACCATTTACCTTCGCTAGACCCCAAGGGGTCATCTGGTAAGTGGGCTGTATTTTGGGTGAAGGATATCCCACACCAGAATACCCAATGGATCCCCACTGGTTTACTGAGCACAACCAGCACCATACATATTACTTCAGAAGATTTGCACTATAGAATCACTTTATTGGACTTTATATATAGTGTCGTTTTTTGCACAATAGATTATCATTTGCACATATTTATTAACAATTATCAACGTTTATATATTAACATTGTGCACAGTCACTTTATAATATTTATAGTATTTATAAGCACAATTGTTTTTTTATATATACTGTGCACAGTCACTTTATTTATTTAAGCACAAACTGGTGTTTATATATACTGATACATTTATATGGTTATATATACTTATTTTCATATATATTCCATAAGGGGATTATTATATTATTTATGAGCGCTGTCCACTTTTGTTTCTATATATGTCTTCAACTACATGTTGTTTGGATTAGCAGCTCATAAGCACTTTTTTATTGATTTAGTCATTTGTTTATATATCCAATTTTGATTTGATGTAATTTCCCCAAAATTCTACATTAGTGATTCAAGGAAGATCTTTGGCGCAACTACCTGAGTGACCAACACTCTCCTTTTTTTCTTACTACAGTAATTAATGCTAAAAATATGCACTGCTACTGTACTAATGATACTGGCAGAGAAGGGGTTAACACCAGGGGCGATCAAATGGGTAAATGTGTGCCTAGGGGGTGCTTTCTAACTGTGTGGGGGTTGTACTCACTGGGTGAATACAGATACATGTGTTCCTATATAGGAGGAACCCAGGATCCCTGTGTTCATCACTCACAGAACAGCAGTCTGCCGTGTTTACATCGGCAGAACTCCGTTCTGTCTCCATGGGGAGTAATCGCGGATGGCCGGCGGACATTGTGGCTGCAGTACCCGCTGATTGGCTCCCCTCTCTAGCCTCCGGCGGCGCGCGCGTGCCCACACTAACTACTACGAGAAGCGACGTATGTGCACGTTGTTTCGTGTAACAGAGCAGTAAAACTACGGCAGGTGGTCGGCAAGTGGTTAACGTGACTTTAAAGGTTAACCGCTTGCCGACCGCCGCAAGTAGATATACTGCGGCGCTCAGCCCCTCACAGGCAAAGTGACGTATATATACGTCACTAGCCTGTGAGGCTCTGGGGAGCGAGCGCGCGTCACGGACCCCCCCGCGCGATCGTCGGGGGAGAGGGAGAAAGGCAGGCAGCTTGTGTAAACAAGCTGCCTGTCATTTTCCCCTGTGTAGAAAAACTGATCATACGGTTCTACTATGCAGGACCGTTGATCAGTGTTCCTACAGCTCAAGCCACAGCCAATCACAGTTAGAATCACACCCCTAGGGACATACACAGCCCCTCCCTCTCAAATAAAGTTAACCCCTTCACTGCCAGTGTAATTTTACAGTAACAGTGCATATATATAGCACTGATTACTGTAGAAATGTCACTGGTAACCCCAAAAGTGTCAAGTGTCAAGGGTCCGATCTGTCCGCCCCAATGTCGCAGTACCGCAAAAAAAATCGCAGATCGCCGCCATTACGCATTAAAAAAAAACAACAAAAATGACAAAAATCTTTCCCTTTGTTAGTAAACACGATAACTTTTGCGCAAACCAATCAAAATACGGTTTTTGCGATTTTTTTTTTTTACCAAACATATCTAGCATAAAACAAATTGGCTGAAAATGTTAAAAAATTTTGATTTTTACTTTTTTTTTGGGGGGAATTTCATATAAAAAAATGTGAAAAATATTGTTATTTTTGCAAAATTGACGCTCTTTTTTTGTTTATAGCGTGTGATCAAAAAATCGCAGAGGTGATCAAATACCACCAAAAGAAAGCTCTGTTTGTGGGAAAAAAAGGACATCAAATTCGTTTAGGTACAGCGTCGCACGACCGCGCAATTGTCCGTTAAAGTCACGCAGTGCCGAATCGCAAAATACCCCCTGGTCTTTTAGCAGCCAAATCCTCCGGGGCTTAAGTGGTTAATATTAAAATTATAAACTTGTCATACTTACCTGCACTTTGCAGTGGTTTTACACAGAGCAGGCCCGATCCTCCTCTTTTCATGTCCCCCACTGGTACTCCTGGCTCCTCCTCTTCAGCCAGTTCCCCTATAAGCAAGCCGCTTGCTCTGGGGGCACTGGTGCATGCTCGCTTTGCAGCTCCCCTCTATGCCTCAATAAGACATACAAAGCCACAGCCCAGCTCTATCCCCCACACTCTTCTCATTGGCTCGCTAGCTGTGATTGACAGTATCAGGAACCAATGACACCCACTGCTGTGCCAGCCAATGAGGAATGAGAGACACGGGAGAAGCTTAGCACTACTGCACATTGCTGGATCGAGAGGGATCTCAGGTGAGTATTGGGGGGGGATGCTGTACACAGAAGGTTTTTTTACTTTCATGCATAGAAGGCATGAAGGAAAAAAAATTTGAGCTTTAAAACCACTTTAATTAATTTATGTCCTTTATATCTTCCTGGAGTCCAGCTTTAAATAAGTTGGCCTTTTGTTGGTCAAAGTTAGTAACATCCGTTGAAGGACAGCTAATACTTTCAGTGTCACTGAATTGCATGCAGCCAACATTCACAAACATGCAATTTTCAAACCTACCTTTTAAGAGGAAGATGACATGGACCTAGGAGCTTTGCCACAGCGCTAAAATACTAAGAATGGTATCTAAGGTATAATGTCAGATCCCCTGTAATGTTTTGATTCTCTGTATGGAAAATATACAGAATGTACTATTCAATGAAAAACAAGTCTAAAATTACCTTGAGATTCGGGATCCATGTTGAGGACGTATGGGGGAGGTTGAAGAGAGATATCCATGACAGGATTTTTTGGGGTTGTGTGTTGCTGTGAAGTCATAGTTACAGGGCTGTAGATTCTGTTAAAAATAATTATTGATTAGTCATTTAGAGCATGTTACACAATATTGGAACAAAACAGCTTAGAACTTAAAAGGAAAAGCTAAATAAATCAGGTAAAAAAAAGTAGCATAGTTTGCCAGGTTGAAAATAATACCCATGAATTTAAAAATAATAAATAAAATAAAAAATAAAACCTCAATAAACAGAACCCTATACCTACAACTGATCCAGAGGAAGGAAAAAAAAAACCCTTATAAAGCATGGTCCATTTAGCTCCAACAGGGGAAAAAAAATATTCCTGCTGCAATTAGATATTCTCTGTGAGATATTTAGTGGGGTTTGCTCAAGGTGTAGTGCTTTCCAGAGAGATCAGACCAGTCAGAAAATACAGTTTCAGGGCTTAAATGCCCGCTTTTCTTTAAAGGAAAAGTAAATGAAATTTTTACCCTCACAGAGGTTGTTCAGCATTCCTCTTCAAATGCTAAATAATATCACTGATGCTTCCTCCAGACTCCTGGCTCTTGCAGCGCTGCTGTTCTGCCCTCAGGTTAAGGCCCTTCTCTATTGCTTCAGGCCACCTCACAGCACAACTGTGCTCAAGTGCAAACTCAGCATCTCTCTTGTAGCTCCCTGTTGCACGGGCCCACTCCCTGACCTCTGGGCAGGGGACCTCATGTCTCCTGGTTGGAGTGCTAAACTACAGACAGCCCCTTAACTATAAAGGCTGTGCAAACCTGAACACACAGCCTGAGGGTTGCCAGTAAAAACTGGACCCAGGCTTAGAGACTTCATCTCTTCCAAGACTCTTTAAAGTCTCTGGACTCCAGAAACCAATCCAGGAGTTACAAAACCCAGAGAAAAGTAAAAAGCCAACTTTCTCTATTCAGAACTGAGATTCTGGAGCCCTATAGCCTGCATCTATGAGAACCTGTGTGATCTTCAATCCTACTATAACAGTGGCAGGGCCTATCACTTTCACACCTGGCCCAACAATCTCTGGTGTTATTACTTATAAATGTTGATATCCACTTATATCCTTTTCATTGAGGAATGCATCCAGTATTACACTCACATATACAAAGATGAACACAGCAGATCAATATGTATAATGATGTCTGATGGCAGAGGCTTAAGCTGGATACACACTATCGAACTTTTGTGGTTAGATTTCCTTCAGATTTACCTTTTCTATGTAGTGGAAGGGCCTGCCAGATTGCATACAAATTGAAAGTTTTTAGGTTTGACCTCATATTATATGGTTTTGGTAAATCTAAAGGAAAAAGTCTTCAGAAAATCTTATAGTGTATATGGCCCATTAGGGAATCCTCCAATGGAATGGAACTATAAAGAAGAGGAAAATATTAAACCACTGCCCAAGCACAGTAAGTAGGGAAGGAACTCAGAAAGTGATGAAAGAATAGGTATTTCACTCACAAAAACAGTAGGAGTATATGGAATCTCAATAGATCTACAGTGACGACCTTATCAGGTTGAAACTAATACTTCAGCATGCAACAGTATCAGTGGACACAATATCTTTGATTCTCATTGGAATATAAAATGATAAAAACAAGAAAAGGAGGACAACGAACTCTCAGGGAAGTATTAGTGAAAACGACTGTGTGCAGAATAAATATAAATGCATTCATATTTAGGAGCTGAAGCAATGGTATTACTCTTAAAATCCATCAGATGGAGACCTCTTATCCATGGTTGATGTCGGTAGAAAGCACAGTGAAGTTCCTGGTGGAAATCCTCATCAGACAATGGGGTTACACCACTTCCAAAGTATAAAACAATTGTAGACAAAGACAGAGTTTTTGCCATTCTAAGTGTAGTATTTATTATAATCGATACAAACAAAAGTAAAAACAGTATTACACTCAATACATAGATAAACATTATGCACAAATACCAGCAGATGGCACCATTTATTGGAATCCAATAGAAGGCACATGAATGAGTAATAAGTGTAATATTTACTATAACCTTAAAGCAAGGGAAGGGAGAAAATAGCGCAGACCTCAGGTGTTGTCAAAGGGTCAAGGGGCTTTATTGAAAACAACATAATATAAAGTTACAAAATAAAATGTGAGAGAGCACATATGGTCCATGAGAAAGAGCCTACTCAACACACAACACAAGGAAAGGATGGATGAGCAGCAAAAGTGTCCAAATCACTGTGTGGCCAGCTGACAGGTAAAAGGCCTGGGCTGGACGCTCAATCCCAAGGACCGCTTTCAGTGGACCACGGTCTCCTGTAAAAGTGGGGTCACGGGGCGCTTTTCAAGGTCTGCTCTTCCTTCAGCTAACTGCTCTCATTTAAATAGACCCTCACAAGCTCCAAAGCATAGGGCAGGGGACGGAAAGGCAGACTTCACCACGCTGCCCGGAGGAACGGGCTACACGAGAGCCGGCCGGCTTATACGTTTGACAAGTGTTTCGTTATCTTCTTATGTGTGAGTATGTTTTTAATGCCTAATGAATAAAAGGTTTGGACGGTATCACACTATTTAGTCCTTTTTTCCTGCACATGCATTGAGCTCCATCTTGTGGCTGTCATTGGTATCACCTTCCGGCATCTGGAGGTTCGGGCTGCTGTGATCCTGCCTGAGGGGCGCTTTTTGATATACCTTTATGCTCCACTTCCTTTGTCATCTGGTAAGGAGACAAGTGTGTTATCTGTGTGCAGCACCGAGGTGTCAACTGATTGGATTCCCTTTCTTCACCTTTGGGCATTCCTTTCTGGGACTTTATTGATCTACATTAACTTTTCAGTACTATACGGTCCTTGACCTTATGCCATTATTTATTGTAACCACCTAGGCGCATTTATCATTGTTTGTTTATTTATGCAAGTTTTTGGTGGTATACCTTTTCATGTGTCAGCTACATGTGTGAGTGATTTCCATCTGAGGTACCTATTTGATATTTTGTTCTTTTTGAGATCATCATTCCTAGTATCTTGATCGGGGTCAATAGCGCGGCTTTTTTTCCCATTTGTTCTGTTTTTTGGTGCTGTCTCACCTGAAGCTGCCGCTTTCCAACACTGTATTAGCGCGGTTATCCCCTTTTAATTTGTCGTTTATTATTAGTAGTAATCAGCATGGATTCATGAAAAATCGTTCTTGCCAAACCAATCTATTAACCTTCTATGATGAAGTGAGCTGCCACCTAGATAAAGGAAAGCCTGTGGATGTGGTGTATCTGGACTTTGCAAAGGCCTTTGACACCGTTCCCCACAAACGCTTACTGTACAAACTAAGGAAGGTAGGTATGGACCATAAGGTGAGTACCTGGATAGAGAACTGGCTCCAGGGGAGAGTCCAGAGGGTGATGATTAATGGGGAGTACTCGGATTGGGCGGGTGTGGAAAGTGGGGTCCCCCAGGGTTCTGTCCTGGGACCAATCCTGTTTAATTTATTCATAAATGATCTAGAGGAGGGGATATCTAGTACAATCTCAGTATTTGCAGATGATACTAAATTAGGCATGCCAATATCTTCTATGCAGGATGTGGAAACCTTACAAGCGGACCTGAACAAAATAATGGGGTGGGCGACTACATGGCAGATGAGGTTTAATGTTGAAAAATTTAAAGTTATGCACTTGGGTGCCATAAACCAGAAAGCAAGCTACTCACTGGGGGGGGGGGGGGGGGGGAACCTCTGGGTGAGTCTAAGATGGAAAAGGACCTGGGGGTACTGGTAGACAACGGGCTTGACAGTGGCATGCAATGCCAAGCAGCTGCAAGCAAAGCCAACAGAATACTGGGATGCATAAAAAAGGGGATTCACTCCAGAAATAAAGAGATTATTCTCCCTCTCTACAAGACTCTGGTCCGGCCACATCTGGAGTATGCTGTCCAGTTCTGGGCACCGGTCCTCAGGAAGGATATGCTGGAACTGGAGAAAGTCCAGGGAAGGGCAACAAAAATAATTAGGGGAATGGAGGACATCAGCTATGAGGAAAGACTACAAGCACTGGACTTATTCTCTCTCGAGAAGAGATGATTGAGGGGGGATATGATATCAATGTACGAATACTGTACTGGCGCCCCTAGCATAAGGGGCAAACTATTCAGAGAAAGGGAATATAATAAGACACGTGGCCACTCACTAAAACTAGAGGAAAGGCGGTTTAACCTTAAAATATGTAGGGGGTTCTTCACTGTAAGAGCAGTAAGGATGTGGAATTCTCTTCCACAAGCAGTCGTATCAGCAGGGAGCATTGATAGTTTCAAAAAACTATTAGATGGGCACCTTAAAGACCACAACATAGAGGGTTATACAATGTACGGTTAACAGCAAACACACACACACATCATAGGTTGAACTGGATGGACGGATGTCTTTTTTCAACCTCACTAACTATGTAACTATGATATTAGTAAATAAACACACCATGTTATGTACATCAAAAAGCAAAAAGGAGTGTATAACATGATTTGTGAAACAAAAAAATAAAAATACAGTAGAAATCAAACAGAAAACACAGGTAACAGGAAAATAGATTCAATAATGAAAAATATAAAAATAGAAACAGATAATCAATAGAATAAAAAATACAAGATGAAACAGAAAAATTGAAAAGAAATAAATAAAAAAGATAAATAGCCAGGCTAATCAAATCAAGGAAACAGTGATGGACCTGGAGGGGGAACACAGGTGGCACCAATTTTACATTGTATGGAAAGATCCTGTGTATTTTGCACTTTCACAAGTCTTTAACTAAATTTGTTTTAGTGGGGGTGTTTTGTAGTACATCAATATTTAGTTGTGTTACATCATGTGTTATTGCATTTAGTCCCAGAGGGGAGTTTGTAGCAGTTATCTGGGGCACGCACATATGGTTTGGATCACAAGTACCCTTTAGTGGGGATTGTGTATTGTAGTTCCAATTGCAATTTTTAGTTTTTCCTTTTCATTAAATACAAAGGAGCAGGGGTATTGTAGTGTTACACCACAGACACCTTGCATTTGTATATATCCTATACTTTAGGGTATAATACCTGGTGACAGCAGCAGTTTAGGAATTGCCCAGTGTTTCATAGCGCAGAAATTGATAGTATTCAACAATTGTACTAATAAATCAATCAATCAAAAAACCATGAGGACTAAACTCTAGTCCCCAAACCAAAATTGGAAGTACAAAAAACATTTTTTTAACAGGATCTTCATAAAAGACATGTGAAGACATGATGTGAATCTCCTCAAACTATAACTACACATAATCCTGTGTAAAAACAAATCTAAAAGAATATATATATTTATACAGTATCTCACAAAAGTGACATACAAGGTAAAGTAGTGAGTGTACAGCTTGCATAACAGTGTAAATTTGCTGTCCCCTCAAAATAACTCAACACACAGCCATTAATGTCTAAACCATTGGCAACAAAAGTGAGTAAACCCCTAGGTAAAATTGTCCAAATTGGGCCCAATTAGCCATTTTCCCTCCCCAGTGTCATGTGACTCGTTAGTGTTACAAGATCTCAGGTGTGAATGGGGAGCAGGTTTTTTAAATTTGGTGTTATCGCTCTCACTCTCTCATACTGATCACTGGAAGTCATCATGGCACCTCATGGCAAAGAACTCTCTGAGGATCTGAAAAAAAAAAATCTTACTCCACATAAAGATGGCCTAGGCTATAAGAAGATTGCCAAGACCCTTAAACTGAGCTGCAGTATGGTGGCCAAGACCATACAGCGGTTTACCAGGACAGGTTCCACTCAGAACAGGCCTCGCTATGGTCGACCAGGGCAGGGCAGTATTCCAACATCATACAGACCCCAAACGACCACTGCCTTGCTAAAGAAGCTGAGGGTAAAGGGGATGGACTGGCCAAGTATGTCTTCAGACCTAAACCCTATTGAGCATCTGTGGGGCATCCTGAAACGGAAGGTGGAAAAGCGTAAGGTCTGTAACATCCACCAGCTCCACAATGTCGTCATGGAGGAATGGAGGAGGACTCCAGTGGCAACCTGTGAAGCTCTGGTGAACTCCATGCCCAAGAGGGTTTAGGCAGTTCTGGAAAATAATGGTGGCCACACAAAATATTGACACTTTGGGCCCAATATGGACATTTTATCTTAAGGGTGTACTCACTTTTGTTGCCAGCGGTTTAGACATTAATGGCTGTATGTTGAGTTATTTTGAGGGAACAGCAAATTTACACTGTTATATAAGTTGTACACTCAATATTTTATATTGTAGCTAAGTGTCATTTCTTCAGTGTTGTCACATGAAAAGATATAATAAAATATTTACAAAAATGTGAGGGGTGTACTCGCTTTTATGAGATACTGTCTATACATACATACATATACAAGGACCACCTCTTGTCCCCACCCCTAAACACCTCCTAGCACTGCCCTTTTTGAGAACAGGGTAGCAAGTATAATTTGGGGGATATACAAGGTCATTTGTATGGAATTTGTTAATTAAAAAGCAATTCAGTAAAATGTACAAAACATTAGAAATATCCAGTGCTTACCTAAGTAGGCTCTGATGCACTTCCAGATACTACCATGTCCAGCAAGAGACAGTTCCCAATGTACAGCAAGAGACAGCCCCTATATACAATAAAAGACAGGCCCCATATACAGCAAGAGACAGCCCCATATACAACAAGAGACAGTCCCATATATAGCAAGAGGCAGACACAAATACAGTAATAGAGAGTCCTATAGGCGGGGTGCCCCAGGGCTCAGTCCTGGGACCAACCTTGTTCAATTTATTCATAAACAGCATTGAGGACGGGATCAGTAGTGCATTATCAGTTTTTGCAGATGACACAAAATTGGCCAGGGCAATAACTGCACAGCATGAAGCAGATATCCTACAAAATGACCTGGACAAAATTACAGAGTGGGCAACGACATGGCAAATGAGGTTTAACGTGGAGAAGTGTAAGGTTTTGCACTTGGGGACTAAAAACATAAAAACACAATACACGTTAGGAGGGGAACCCTTGGGGGAATCAAAAATGGAGAAGGATCTGGGAGTCTTGGTTGATGATAGATTAGGCAACAGCATGCAATGTCAAGCGGCAGCTGCCAAAGCCAGCAGAATATTAGCATGCATAAAGAAAGGGATGTATTCCAGAGATAAGACTATAATCCTTCCACTTTATAAAACTCTGGTCCGACCGCATCTGGAGTATTCTGTCCAGTTCTGGTCGCCAGTCCTCAGGAGGGATGTGTTGGAGCTGGAGAGAGTCCAGAGAAGGGCAACTAAACTAATTAGGGGATTGGAGGACCTTGACTATGAAGAGCGTCTACAATCGCTTGATTTATTCTCCCTGGAGAAGAGAAGTCTGAGGGGGGACATGATAGCAATTTATAAATATCTTAATGGGGATCCCAGCTTAGAAAAAAAGCTGTTCATTCGAAGGGATTGCATGAGGACTCGAGGGCATACAATGCGATTAGAGGAGAAGCGTTTTAACCACAGGCAACGTGGGGGGTTCTTTACTGTTAGGGCTACAAGATTGTGGAATTCTCTACCACAAGAGGTGGTTTCTGCGGGTAGTATGGTGGCTTTCAAAAGACTCTTAGACTTACATCTCAAGGATCAGAACATTCAGGGGTATGTGAGATGAGTACAGCCACACACACCTACACAGGTTGAACTGGATGGACTATTGTCTTTATTCAACCTCACCTACTATGTAACTGTGTAACTATGTAACTATATACAGCAAGAGACAGTCTCATATACAGTAACAGACCGTCCCCGTATACAGCAAGAGACAGTCCCGTATACAACAAGAGACAGACCCCATATACAGCAAGAGACAGTCTCATATACAGTAACAGAAAAAAATCCCTGTGTGTATGTATGTATGTATGTATGTATATGTATATATATATATATATATATATATATATATATATATATATATATATATATACACACACACAAGGCTATCTACTGAATTAAATGGTAAAAAAAAAAAAAACTATATGCCAAAACTGGAGCACCAGGTGGTTATAATAATAATAGAATAAACCTTGGGAGAAATGTTGAAAACCTGGGCACCTATGGTCCTCTATGTCAGGACCCAGACTTGAACCTGGGACCTCCAGTGTGTCTGCCAATGACTCTACTTGGTGAGCCACCTGGAATGCTGGACAGCTCCTTGGACAAATCCTTGAATGATTCTGCTGTGAATATTTATTGCCTTGAACCTTGAACCTTGAACCCTTTGCTCCTCCCATGAACTTCCTGTTATAAGCCATGTCTTTGCACTTCCTAGTTGCCAGAATATTGTGCCTTCAACAGCCGATATCTCGCTTGTCTCTCCTGCTGCCGTCCGGATCTTTGCTATCATCCGTAATCGACACTTGGCTTGTTCCTCGACTACGCTTTTGCCTAATCCCGACCTGCAACTACTTATTACCGACCTTTGGCTATTCCTAGACTACGCTTCTGCTTGATCCTGACCTGCTATATCTGCTACTGGACCCTGGCTTGCTCACCTCCTGGTGGGGCGATCCTGAGGACCGCGACCTGGTACTAACACGCAGCCAAATCCATCTCCACCATCAGGAGCGCTGGTGAACACCAGTTAGTACTTCGATTCCGCACCTCAGGTGAGCCTGCGTCATCTGCCAGTGTGTCCAGCCTGTGTTCCTATCCAGCTGGTTCCTGTGTAAGCTGCTATAGCTATTGGTCTTCGAGCCTGACTCCAGATCGTGACACTCTAAGGACATACAAAAATCCATATCCATAAAAACTAGGCTCCGTGAAAGTGAATCTCAGGAGGTGAGTGCTAACCACTTAGGTGAGTGGTAGTTGCTAAGGATTACAAGGGCCATACATGACAGGTGGTCAGGTCAGTAAGGCCCCACAATGGTTGAGCTTGGCATACCATACCAGACCCATGCACACTACACAAACCTAAACCAATTGTATAAGCAATGGACCAACACTGTATGCTCCAAAACAGAAGGAAGGCAATAAACTTAATACGTATACATATCAATACATTTATTATAATCTATACAAACAAAAGTTAACACAGTATTGCACTCACATTAGTAATACATAGGTAAACATTGTGCACAATTACCAACAGATACCAGCACCATTTCGTGTACTTTATTTGAAGGCACATGAATGACACATCTCCAATGACCATAGATGTATGGGTCTGTTAGAAATTGGAGTAAGTCAACCATAGGCTGAAAACTAGGAAGAGCCAGCACTAATAGTGTGCAGTCAGATGGGAGGCAGCAGTGGATAGCAAGAAAGTGTTATATTGAACGGAAGTTGGGTCGTGATGATGTCACACTAGGGCGTGGAGCTACGTGTTTTGGGGTGGGACCCCATTATTAGGCACGCCCAGAGGAGGAGAAGCTGCCAATATGAAGATGCGAAGGGGGACTTGTCATTCAATAATCAGTACTACCTACAAATTAATGGAATAGCGATGGGTGCCAGCTTTACACCTTGCTATGCTAACTTAGCCATGGGCCTCTGGGAACACCAATGCATGTTCCACAACAACATGTTTGCCTGTAATATCGTTATTTTGGCAGATATACAGACAATTTCATAATCATTTGGACTGGCCCCCTTACGTCTATACCTCTGTTCGCAACATATTGAAATGACAACAATTTTGGCTTCTCTATTACGCATGTTGCAGATCAAATGTCTCTGTTTTTTCTGGATCTGGTACTTGGTTCTCAGGATAACCAGATAATTTCCACTAATCACTTCAAGCCGACACCTGGCAATATTTACGTACATGCAAAAACTGCCATCATCCTCGATGTAGGAAAAATATTCCTAAGAGTCAGTTCATTATACTGCATCGCAAATGTACCAGAAAAAAACATTGTGTAACACAAAGCAACATCTGAAAAAAATACATATCTAAAGAAAGGCTACACCATAAAGGAGATAAGGAAGCTTATTTTCTGTGTTTTGAAGGTACTACCAAGGCTAAAGATAAGGGTACTTCCACTCACAAGCAGTCACATCATTTAAGAGGGCGAATTTTACATTTCTGTGAATTGCTTGGTACCATGGCTCTACTATCCGTTATTTCTTTGGTGGTAATCATGTTTTACTATCTCTTTAAAAAAAAAAGCTCCCATTACCTCACATTATGTTATCTCCTTTAAATTTATTTTCACACCTGTAATTTTCATCTCATATAATTTATGGTCACAACATTGCCTTAGTATGTTTTCTGCTGCTGCCTAGCTGCCTTTGTTATGTGTATTTTTTTGCCCCAGTTTGCATACACAGATCAGTCATTGAGCTGCATTTATGTTCCGCCTCCTGCCTATTATTGTGCATAAGCCTGCTTGGCAGGCCCCTCCCATTTCTCCATCTATATATTGACAGCTTCTCCTCCTCTGGGCATGCTTGATAAAGGGGACTCTGTCATCCATGTGCCTTCTATTGGATTCCATGAAATGGTGCCATCTGCTGGTATTTGTGCATAATGTTTATCTATGTATTACTATTGTGAGTGCAATACTGTTTTTACTTTTGTTTCTATTGATTATAATAAATACTACATTTAGAGTGGGGAAAAAAAACTCTTTGCCTACAATTGTTTTATACTTCGGAAATAATGTACCCCCACTGGCTGACAAGGATATCCACCAGGAACTTTGCTGTGCTTGCTGCCAACATCATGGATGGATAAGAGGTCACTATCTGCTGGATTTTATGAGTAATGTTGTTGCTTTAGCTCCTAAATGTGAGTGCATTTATATTCTCTTCTTCACACCATTGTTTTCATGAATGAGAGTTGGTTGTCCTTTTTTTTTGCTTTAATCATTGTATATCCATCAGAGAACCCAAGATATTGTGTCCACTGATACTGTCACATGCTGATGTATGAGTTTGCACCTGATGAGGTTGTCACCATAGATCTATTGGGATGCTATATACTCCTACCATTTATGTGAGTGCAATACCTATTCTTTCACCACTTTCTAAGAGTTTCTTCACTATTTACTACTCTTAGACAGTAGTTTCTTCTTTTCCTCTTCTTTATTGCACCATGTATATTGCCATTGACATCATTATACATATTAACATGCGGTGTACTTCTATGTGTATGTGAGTTCAATACCTACCTTTCTGACTTTTTTTTTTTACCGATATCTTTGCATATACTACACTTAGACGGTGGGGCTCTCTCTCCCCCTCCTCTATTTTTGCCTTGCATGTACTGGTGAAAAGGCAGGAAGCCCTGCTCAGTTCACTACAGTACAATCCTCTCTGCTGCATATCTACAGCAGCACAGCAGTCTTGGGGCAGCAACCTAGTCTCTGTACTGCACTTTTTGCTCTGTACAGCAGTACAACACAGTCCACTCATCACTCTCCTTATGGCTGTCTGTTGCCTCTTCAATCCCTCACTGTGGGCTTCTGTTAGGATCGAGTTCATCTGCTGGTGGCACTGTGGTGATCTGGGCTGATTTCTTCAGTTCCAGTGTCCATCAGTAGGTATCTTCTAGAGGCAAGCAGGCCCCAGGAATCAGTTCCAAATGGTCTCAACTGCTAGCAGGACATAAAAAGGTTTCTCCCACAAGCACATGACACGTCAGTGTTTTGGCTGCTCCTGCCCTGTACTCTGGTTGCCATGCTGCTGCCATTTATTCTTGACCTTGCTCTTGTTGTTGCCCTGCACCCAGTACTCTGCTCCTTCAGTTTTTCCCTGACCCCAGTGCTCTGCTACTCCAGTTTTTCCCTGCCCCCAGTACTCTGCTACTCCCAGTTTTCCCCTGCCTTGTGTGTATCTCATTTGTGTATATTATGTATGGTGTTAGTTTTTTTTTTTTTTTTTTTTTCTTTTTTTTGCTGGTTAGGCATTTTGTCATTTTAGTTTTGATTCTCATGCATTCTCATGTTTATTGTTTACTGGTACAAGAAACATATGCTGTGAAATGTTTGGCCACACCCCTATTATATGCAAAAACCAAAAAAGGAGAGAAACGTGGGTTTTTTGGCCTAGAAGGGGGGTGATCACAATATAACACACAAAGGTTATATAAAATTCATATTTATTCAATCAAGAGAATAAAAAGCATGCACGCTACATGCCTAAAGACAATGTAACAGTTAGAGCACTTCACATACAAAAATTACATGAACACAGGTACCCCCATGGGGGGGAACAACAATTTATAAATGGTGAAAAATGGTCCTTGCGCAGCCGACGCGTTTCGCATGGTCGTGCTTCCTCATGGCTCAAGAGACCACAGACCAACCAATTTTCTATAAAGCATACAAAAAATATTACAATAAGTACATAGCATAGTAGCAATTATATTACAGAATACTTCATATCATAGTATCCAAAATATCTGACAGTATATGTAACAAAAAAAACACGTCACTAACCCCACTAGAAGAATCAGCAGGCGGGCAACCGTGGTATGTGCAGGCTCCGGGTATGGGTCGCATAATCACTTTAGTAGAAATGTCTGATATGCGGAGATGTGTTTGTGTGTATATATATATATATATATATATATATATATATATATATATATATATATATATATATATATATATATATTATTATTATTATATTATATATCATCGAAATGCTGATATTACAGCTTAAGATGATCCAAAGATAGCTAGTATCCATCCATCTCCACATAAAGATACTATGATATTATATGCCAGCCAAGTAAGAAAACATAATATGGTAATTTATATTTTAACAATTATGAGACATATGAGGTAGATATTGGAGTCACTGAATACCACTACTATCTCTCATACTGCCATATTATGTTTTCTTACTAGGCTGGCATATAATATCGTCTATATTGAGATGGATGGATACTGGCTATCTTTGGATCACTACAAACGATTATCTTAAGACTTAAGCTGTAATATGAGCATTTCGATGATATATAATATAATATATATATATATATATATATATATATATATATACTGTGTGTGTGTGTGTGTGTGTGTGTATATATATATATATATATATATATATATATATATATATATATATATATATATATATACAAATCCGCATATAAGACATTTCTACTAAAGTGATTATGTGACCCATGCCCGGCGCCTGCACATACCATGGTTGCCCACCTGCTGATTCTTCTAGTGGGGTTAATGACGTGTTTTTTTTGTTACATATACTGTCAGATATTTTGGATACTATGATAATATCTGTAATGTAATTACTGATATGCTATGTACTTATTGTAATTTTTTTGTATACTTTATAGAAAATTGGTTGGTCTGTGGTCTCTTGAGCCGTGCCTACCGTACCCGGAAGTGGCGTGCGGTTCACCTAGGGCCCAGAACGAGGCAGCGTGCGTTGCAACCTCGTTCTGGGCCCTAGGTGAACCGCACGCCGCTTCCCCACTTACGGGTACGGTAGGCACGGCGCGGCTCTCACTAGCAGACATCCAACATAGCCGCGAGGCTTGGAGTCTGCAAAGGACATTCACATAAGGGCACCAGTATATTTTTACTTTCTGTTTTTATTGTGATTGCTTTTATATACTGAATAAAGAGGAAATATTTTACAAACGTCTGCACTATAAGGAGCCTTCTTTTTATCCCCATATCCTGAGTGCACCCAGGAGCAGGAGCAAGTTGTGGACCCCCGAGCATTCTCAGCACCCCCAGGAAATCGGTATACACCAAAGCCTTCATTGACTCCTGTTGGCGCACGCCCACAGGAATCTACGGGATCTGGTAAGTGGGTCTTCCAACCATTTACCACCGGGAGGAGAAACGGAGGGTCACACCACTATTGTATATGTGAAAAGCACCAGCACTTTTGATTTGATCTGCACAGAAGGACTTTTTTGCACTATTTGCACCATCCAATATTTGCACATATATGGACTACTTATTAATTAATTTATTATATATAAGCACCTTAGCTATTTGTCTGCACCTTTAATTTGCTGAATATTTATGCTATTATTCATTACAGCACTTTAGTTGATGCACCATTTTGCACGTACACCCGTTTATATGCTATAAATTATACCAGTTTTAAATTGAGGTTATAAATATATTGATTCTAATATTTAGTTGATGCACCATTTTGCACGCACACCCGTTTATATGCTATAAATTATACCAGTTTTAAATCGAGGTTATAAATATATTTATTCTAATATTTATTTACTGCATACTAAAGCATAAGGTAGCAATACCTGACCATATACACTATTTTGCACTTTTATTGTCACCGACATATTGTTGTGGTAGGATCCCAACACCCTCCACAAATAGGGTTTAGTGCATTTTTTTCTCCCCATTCATGATTACATATCCATTGTTGAACTAGCAGCTTACCTTAACACACAAAATTCTTCTATTTACCCCAGTGGCGCGAGTGATATAACTTACAACAATAATGTATGTGGTCTTGTTAAACACCCACATGTATATATGATGTATTTGGGGGGGGGGGGGATCCTGCCTATTTTGCTTTTGGGGATAAATGTCCAACAAATCTATTTTTTTTTCCAATTTTGTGTAGATGCATTTGTTCCTTTTTGTTTTTTTTTTTGTTCAATAATGTAAAGGGACCTCAGATTTAAGGGGTGCTCTGCAGACCCTGTTGTAGGGGGCTTTGGTGAGCAGAGACCCCCCTTACATCAGAGATCCCCTTTACACCAGAGTCCACAGCATTCCCCCTTCCATCAGAGCACCCCTATAAATCAGGTTTCCTAGAGCACCCCCTTCCATCAGAGACTCTTCCATTTGCAGACTCTGATGTAAGGGGGGGCTCTGTGGACTGTGATATAAGGAGGGCTCTGCAGACTCTGATATATGGGGGCTCTCTGGACTCCCATGTAGGGTACTCTGGGAACCCTTATTAAACAGGAATCCTAAGAACTATGAAGCATGTGGGGGCTCTGGTTACCAGAGACCCCCTATTATCAGAGTTCCCCTTTACATCAGAGTTCTCAGTGTCCCCCCTTACATCAGAGTTCTCAGTGTCCCCCCTTACATCAGAGTTCTCAGTGTTCCTCCTTAAATCAGAGTCTCCAGAGTTCTCTCTTACATTAGAGTCTGCAGAGTCCCCCCTTACAGTGTAAGGGAATTCTGCGAGTTCAACTGTAAAGGGGAGCTCTGTAGATTCAGATGTAAAAGGAAAACCCTGCAAGTTCAGATGTAACGGGGAACTCTGCAGATTCAGATGTAAAGGGGAACACTGGGAGTTCAGATGTAAAGGGGAATTCTGCAGATTCAGATGTAAAGGGGACCTCTGCAGATTCAGATGTATAGAGGAACTCTGCAGATTCAGATGTAAAGGGGAACTCAACTCTGTGGATTCAGATGTAAAGGGGAACTCCGTAAACTCTGATGTAAGGGAGGACTCTTGTCATTAAATCCATATGATTAGAAATGTTATTTAACGATAAAATATATGTATAGTGTATACAACCAAAAAAATAGCTGTGTGCCACTAAAGTGTTCATGTTTGGTATGAAGAAAAGGTGGCAACGCTATCCAAGACAGCATGAAGGGGGCCACTGCAGAACATGTGAAAAGGTCCCACTGCCCCGGAATCAGTGGAAACGGCCCAGGTTCTGAGGAAAGGCCCTGGGACCAGAGGTCAGGGGGGCCCTTCATGTTTTGTGCACCGGGACCCTGAAGGTTGTAGTTACGCCACTGGCTATGGGATATGATATTGTAATTTAAAGGTCATTTTAATTCTCCTAGTTATTAATGTCACTATTTCCATTACATTTAGTGTTATATGGGAGCTATGATTTACGAAAAAAAAAAAACATTATTAAAAGGGGTTGGTCTGACACCGTGAGTTACCGCACTGGGTGACACCAACCCTAGTGATGCCACTGAGTGTTCAGCTTGTATAACAGTGTACATTTGCTGTCCCCTCAAAATAACTTAACACACAGCCATTAATGTCTAAACCATTGGCAACAAAAGTGAGTACACCCCTAAGTGACAATGTCCAAAATGGGCCCAATTAGCCATTTTCCCTCCCCAGTGTCACGTGACTTCTTAGTGTTACAAGGTCTCTGGTGTGAATGGGGAGCAGGTGTGTTAAATTTGGTGTTACAGCTCTCATTTTCTCATACTGGTCACTGGAAGTTCAACATGGCACCACAACTCTCTGAGGATCTGAAAAAAAATTTTTTTGCCTTATATAAAGATGGCCTAGGCCAGGGGTCTTCAAACTATGGCCCTCCAGTTGTTCAGGAACTACAATTCCCATTATGCCTAGCCCTGTCTGTGAATTTTAGAGTTTTAAAATGCCTCATGGGATGTGCAGTTCTGCAACAGCTGGAGGGCCATAGTTTGAGGATCCCTGGCCTAGGCTATAAGAAGATTGCCAAGACCCTTAAAATGAGTTGCAGCATGGTGGCCAAGACCATACAGTGGTTTAACAGGACAGGTTCCACTGAGAACAGGCCTCGCCATGGTCGACCAAAGAAGTTGAGTGCACATGCTCAGCGTCATATCCAGAGGTTATCTTTGGGAAAAAGATGTGCAGCCAGCATTGCTGCAGAGGTTAAAGGGACGGGGGTCAGCCTGTCTGTGCTCAGACCATATGGCGCACACTGCATCAAATTGATCTGCATAGCTGTCATCCCAGAAGAAGCCTCTTCTAAAGAAGATGCACAAGAAACAGTTTGGTGAAGACAAGCAGATCAAGGACATGGAATACTGGAACCATGTCCTGTGGTCTGATGAGATCAAGATAAACTTATTTGGTTCAGATGGTGTGTGTGGTGGCAACCAGGTGAGGAGTATAAAGACAAGTGTGTCTTGCCTATGATCAAGTATGGTGGTGGGAGTGTCATGGTCTGGGGCTGCATGGGTGCTGGCAGCACTGGGGAGCTACAGTTCATTGAGGGAACCATGAATGCCAACATGTACTGTGACATACTGAAGCAGAGCATGATCCCCTCCATTTGGAGACTGGGCCCCAGGGCAGTATTTCAACATAATGACCCCAAACACACCTCCAAGATGACCACTGCCTTGCTAAAGAAGATGCTTTTGAGCATCTGTGGGGCATCCTCAAACTGAAGGTGGAGGAGCGTAAGGTCTCTAACATCCACCACCTCATGATGTCATCATGTAGAAGTGGAAGAGGACTCCAGTGGCAATCTGTAAATCTCTGGTGAACTCCATGCCCAAGATAAAATATTGACACTTTGGGCCCAATTTGGACATTTTGACTTGGGGTGTACCCTTTTTTGTTGCCAGCGGTTTAGACATTAATGTGAGGGGTGTACTCACTTTTGTGAAATACTGTATATCTAGTCTCCCAGCTGATGATTCCTGACATAACACTGATGCCCACTAATGACCAGATCAGCTACACTTCAGAACTGTGAGCCATTTTCTTTGAGTCAAGATGCTTCAAATGCAGGTTATTTGTCATGTGCAATTTGCAGAAGAAGATGAAGATATTTGTTGCTAATTTTGGCGGGACCTCACCGATGAGGAACTGTTGAGAAGCATTTTGACAGCACATGCTTTAGTTGATGAGGGCATATTCTCACTTAGTGAAATGCAGCCTTTGCTTCGGTTTTGTTCTAAATTATTTTCATTTAGCTCTCAGGGCCATGATGTTTTAACTCCTCCTTTTACTATGGTTCAGGCTGTTTTTTGGGATGGCTGCTAAAACATTGTACAGGTTCTTTATCCCAGCAATATTCACAACAGATGTTGTATTACTGCTGTGCACTCTTTAATTGAGCAATCTGAGCAAGGGGAAGACAAACTAACCTCAGTTCTGCCTCTGTTACAAGCCTGGTCAGGGATCCTATCTTCAGTGTTAGATGATTTACACAAAGTCAGATCTGCTGCTAAATATCAACAATCTCTTCCTTTGTTACCCTTCGCAACCAAAGCTGCTACTGAGTGTTCTTCTTCTCTCCCTCTGCAGTGCCATTACCCATAGAAACCTCTCTGACTTCTTCCTGTACTTCTTTTACTCTTCCCTCTATGCTCCCCAGTTCTGTTACTAATTTTCCATCAGCAGTTCACTCTGGTCAGCACTATGCAATTACTTGCAGGATTCCAGCATCTAAGCCAAAAAAGAAACAGAACTTTTCTCCTGTTCATACAACTCTGCCACTATCCATACTGCCTGCTAACGTGGTCCAGTCTTCCTCCATGCGGCATGCTGATGGGGTCCAGTTCTCCTCCATGCTGCCTGCTGATAGGGTCCAACCTGCTTTCATGTTGCCGGCTGATCGGGTTCAGCCTGCTTCCATGCTGCCTGCTGATGGGGTTTAGAATGCCTCTATGCTTGCCAATGGGGTTCAGCCTGCCTCTATGCTTGCCAATGGGGTTCAGACTGCCACTGGTAACCTGCTTGTCGATGCAGTTCAGCCTGTCGCTGGTAACCTGCTGTCCTCTGCCAAGCCTGCTGCTGGTGACCTGTTGTCCTCTGCCAAGCCTGCCACTGGGGACCTGCTGTTCTCTCCTAAGCCTGCCACTGGTGACCTGCTGCTTGTCGCCAGGCCTATCTCTGATCAGTCAAAAAACAGAAAAGGGAGGGCGCCAGGTGAGTGTGAGTTTAAAAGCAGTAACACATTATTTAAAAACACTTACATCAAGGTGTCTTGGGAGCAGCATACAGGGATGGTACAGAATTCCAAGTAGGCAGGCTTGGATCCGCTGCACAGGGTTCTGATACAGATGGCGTCTGGAGCTCTCACACGCCACTGACAGAGCCAACAAGAGCTTAGGGAGGGAGCAGGCCGCAACGCAGTTCCAAGGCCCACCTCCTTAATCAGGCTGACTCTCCCCTCTATAGAGAGGAATATTTAGGCTGTCAGGGAACCCAGGGGCCAATCAAAGTGAAGACTAGATCTGCAGCATTTGTGTGTGCCACAGCACAACAAGAATACACCATTGGCTTAATGGTCTGCAGGACAAAAAATGGAAGGGGAACACAAGGAAAAATCATGGTTAAAATTCTGTAATTCAGTCTGATTGATCGGCTGCACAATAGCATGGGGGATAATTAAAATTATTGGTGAAACATAATTAATAATAATAAATACACATACGGGTTAAAAACTGGATATACAGCCTAATACAATCAATTAATAGGCTGCAATCAAATAAGAATCAATCTCTCAATACCATTATGGTAATAGTACACAAAAAAACAATAACAATATTTACAGACTACCAGTGATGGGAATAACGGTGTTAAAAGTAAACGGAATTACTAACGCCGTTACTTTTGTCTGTAACTAGTAATCTAATTGATTACTTTACCCTCCTCGGTAACGCCGTTCCCGTTACTTAAGCGGCGTTACTGCAATTACATCTACCACCATTAGAGGGTAGTAGTAACTCCTCTACTCTCCTCTATGACCCTGCCGATGTCCGCTCCTCGCGGTACTGACTCTTCTCTGAGGCCTGGAGACTGGGGTTAACAGCGCTCACCAGCCAGCAGGTACCCTGGCGGTCCGATACCACCACCGTTTACACCACGCAGCCAGCAGCCACTGCTCTGCTCAGGATAGGAGGGACAGCAGCACAGGAGTCCAGACAGGAGGGCGGAGTCAGACCCCACCAGTTCCACACAACCAGCCACCACAACCAGCTGGTACCAAAAAAAAATAAAATACCACAGTCAGGACACAGGAGTCAGACTCAGGTCAGGTACCACTGCCAGTACCCCCACCAGTGCCACACCACCAGCCACCACCACCAGTGCACCAGTCCACCAGCAGCAGCAGCAGCAGCAGTACTCGAGTACACGAGTAAAAAAAAAATACCACTCAGTCAGGAGTCACTCAGGACTCAGGTCAGGTACCAATGCCACTCTGCCAGTACCAGTGTACCACCACCACGCAGCCAGCCGGTACCACTCAGCAAATACCCACTAATTTATAACTTAGCAAATACCACTTGGTACCACTCAGCAAATACCCCCCCCTTTCTCTGTCACCCCCCTCTTTCTCTGTCACCCACCTCCCTCTCTGTCACCCACCTCCCTCTCTGTCACCCCCCTCTGTTACTCCCCCTCTTTCTCTGTCACCCACCTCTTTCTCTGTCACCCACCTCTTTCTCTGTCACCCTCCCTCTCTCTCTGTCACCTCCATCTCTCTCTGTCACCCCCTCTTTCTCACTGTCACCCCCCTCTTTCTCTGTCACCCCCCTCTTTCTCTGTCACCCCCCTCTTTCTCTCTGTCACCCCCCTCTTTCTCTATCACCCCCTCTTTCTCTCTGTCACCCCCCTCTCTCTCTCTCTCTCATCCCCCTCTTTCTCTGTCTTCCCCACTCTCTCTCTGTCACCCCCTCTCTCTGTCACCCCCTTTCTCTTTCCTCTTTCTCTCTGTCACCCCCTTTCTCTGTCACCCACCTCCCTCTCTGTCACCCCCCTCTTTCTCTGTCACCCCCCTCTTTCTCTGTCACCCCCTCTCTCTCTGTCTCCCCCCTCTCTCTCTGTCACCCCGCTCTCTCTCTGTCACCCCCTCTTTCTCTCTATCACTCCCCCTCTCTCTCTCTCTCTGTCACCTTTCCTCTCTCTCTCTCTGTCACCCCCCATATCTCTGTCTGCAACCCCCCCTTCTCTCTCTCTCTGCAACCCCCCATTTCTCTCTGTCACCCCCCTTTCTCTCTGCAACCCCCTTCCTCTCTCTCTCTGTCAACCCCCCTTCTTCCTCTCTCTCTCTGTCAACCCCCCCCTCTCTCTCTCACCTCTCTCTCTCTCTTGTTGTTCACACCTGACACAATGTTTGCCCACTAGAGAGCTCTACACTGGGCCAACTATGGGACACCTCAGAAACTTTCAATTCCCTTTTTATACATTTTTTTTAGTTACTTTTTTTACTTTTTTATGGGGGGGGGCGCCGATACAGCTCCTCGCCAAGGGCGCTGGAGACCCTAGGTACGCCTCTGGCACTGGCTTACCCATGTTATGCATTTGGCACACAGCACATGCACTAACCTGTTTAGCAGCATATGTAGAAAAACCTGGGGCCCACCACTGTTTGTTCACCTTCTGACACATCCCTCCTGTTGAGACATGTCAAGGCCCATGGCTCAAAGCAAACAAAGAAGGAAATAGAGTCAGGGGAGCAATCAGTTTGTCTTTTAACCTCCACAGACCATCCTGTCCACAAACAGCTCCTTTTGTAGGCCAAGTGGATCGGTGAGGTGAATTTTCCTGTAGAGCCAAAAGAACATTGAGGTCCACCTGAAGATCGGTGACAAAAAATGTAGGGAATACAGGTGGCTGATAAGAATGAATAGCATCTTTGTCATATTTATCAGCTAAAGCATTTCCCATGGACACATGATCATCAGACCTAGTGTGTGCTTTGCATTTGATTACTGCTACTTTAAGAGGTAATTGGACTGCAGACAACAGTCTAACAATTAACTCTTTGTGCTGAATAGGTGTTCCTGTTGCTGTCAGGTAACCCCTTTGTGCAAAGCTGTGCAGTATACCTACAGCATAGGCAGAATCACTGTAGTTATTAACAGAGTCGCCCTCTCCCAACTCCAATGCAATACAGAGGACAGTTAATTCTGCGGCCTGTGCTGATTTGGAACCTAGCAGAATCTCTGTATGTAGTAGTCGGTTGTCGCCATTTACCACTGCACAGGCGGCAAAGGTCAGACCATCTGGTCTCCTTAGGGATGACCCATCCACAAACAAGTCTGCACATGTAGGCAGGCCAGTAATGGGTTCATCTTGGAGATCAGATCTGTGTTTTGTTACCTCATCAATAGAGTCTGGCAGCGCTGGATTTTGAGATTAGAAGCTAATAACAAAACTAAGTGATTTCAGACACCCAGGAAGCGCTCTGGCTACACTATCTAAGGGGTAGCTATAATACCCTACTGGACGGTGTCTGGCACAGAAGTGTTGTGTCAATACCCCATTTGCATGTCCATTTATTTCTGTGCAAAATAAATAGAAATCTTTACCATAGTCAGGTAAACCTAGACTGGGTACTGTTAGTAAAGATTGCTTACTGTGGAAACTGGCACACCCTTCAGTTCAGGAACCTTTTCCTTAACCTCCGGGACTTGCATATTCATTATTTTAGTCTTTTCTTTCCTTTATATTTTTTTCCTTTCTTTTTTTAACACTTCACAAGCTATCTGTGCTATGTCAACCAACTCAGGGACAGGTTTAATTCTCCAGCTCGCTGTGCGGAGCTCTATTTCTTCTCTAATCTCAGTCAACAATCCACTTACAAAAACATTTATCACTTTTGGTCGTTTCATGTCATCTTCACTTTCAGTCGCCCAATCAGTGTGCTTTTGTATAGCATCTTTAAATCTATTCCAATAGTCCAACACATCCTCACCTTTCTTTTGAACAACATCCAATAACATTCGCATATCCTGTCCTTTATCAAACGTGCTTGTTACCCACTCCTTTAGAATTTCATTCAACCTATCAATCTTTGTTTCATACATATTTTGGCCATCTGCCTCTACTTTCAATATCCCTTGTTCATGCGCACCCTTATTTCGTGCATACATCCACATATTTTTCAGGTACTGCACAATCAATCAAAATCCACATATCTGTATATGTAGCTTGCTGAGTTTTCTCCATCCACATCAACCTTTTGTACCATTTCCTAGGACATTTGGCATTGTTTGGGAGATCTTCTACAATTGCCTTAATTTCTTGGGGTTTCCTAGGGACATAAACTTTCCCTATCCTTGCTGTATACTGGCCTTCTTTACCTATTTCACCTTGTAGAGCCACCTCTCTTAGGGCATCTGTTCTACTGGTTTCTCTTGTAATACTCCCTCCTCATTTGCCTAAGTTCTGGAGTATCCTGGAGTCCCAGCTCAAGGGCTTTTGTCCTCTGTCTGGTCATTGCTGGTGAGGAAACCAAAGCTGAAGGGGGTGTTGATTTATTTATCTTTACAAATCTGGCTAAAGCGCCAGGGCTTGACAACGCATATTGCCAGCTTTGTCCCTCCGAATCAACTAATGCTCCTGTACTATACCTACGCTCAGAAGAATGTCTACTAAGACGTCTGTCCCTCATTTCTCTTTGGGGGGTTTCCTCTGTCCTGCCACTAGTGGTTCTATCATACCTAAGTACATCCTGTATAGCAGGGATG
Organism: Pelophylax lessonae; assembly: GCF_965119305.1. Classification (NCBI taxonomy): domain Eukaryota; kingdom Metazoa; phylum Chordata; class Amphibia; order Anura; family Ranidae; genus Pelophylax; species Pelophylax lessonae. The sequence continues at coordinate 157,923,112 of NC_138773.1, forward strand.
TCAGGGATATCCTCAACTCTATGCTCCAGAACAGGAGCAGATGCACCTGCAGAGACCATTGGACCATTGCTAGTTCCCTCCTTAGTAGCTCATAGGGAGAAGCCCAGGCATTAGGCAATTCATCTTCCTCATCTAATTGTAAAGCAGCTTTTTCTGAACACATTTTATAGGGGGGCGGTTTTACCTCTTTTCTAGCTAAGCATTCAATCCCCCCACAATCAGACATTTTTTAAAAAGCAAGTTAAACAATGCATCAATTGTTAGGGTATTAAGAGATCCCTCTGGTGGCTACCATTTAGAAGGATCTTCCCTATATGCCTTTTTAGTAATTTTACACCACTTTGAGAGCACTTGGATCCCCACCACTTGGATCTCTCTGTCATCCCTCACCCCCCTTTCTCTCTCTGTCACCCCCTCTCTCTCTCTCTGTCTCCCCCCCTCTCTCTCTGTCTCCCCCTAACCCCCTCTCTCTCTCTGTCACCCCCCTCTCTCTCTGTCTCCCCCTCTCTCTTTCACCCTCTTTCTCTCTCTCTTTCACCCTCTCTCTCTCTCTCTCTCTCTTTCACCCCCTCTTTCTCTCTGTCACCCCCCCCCTCTTTCTCTCACCCCCTCACTCTCTCTGTCACCCCCTTTCTCTCTGTCACCCTGCCTCTCTCTCTCTGTCACCCCCTCTTTCTCTCTCTCCCTGCCTCCTTCCCCTCTCTCTCTCTGTCACCACCCTCTTTCTCTGTCACCCCCTCTCTTTCTGTCAACCTCTCTGTCACCCCCTCTTTCTCTGCCACCCCCCATATCTCTCTCTCTCTCTCTCTCTCTCTCTCTCTCCACACCTGACACAATGTTTGCCCACTAGAGAGCTCTACACTGGGCCAACTAAGGGACACCTCAGAAACTTTCAATTCCCTTTTATACATTTTTTTTGTTACTTTTTTTTATGGGGGAGGGGGGTGCGTCGATACAGCTCCTCGCTAAGGGCGCTGGAGACCCTAGGTACGCCTCTGGCACTGGCTTACCCATGTTATGCATTTGGCACACAGCACATGCACTAACCTGTTTAGCAGCATATGTAGAAAAACCTGGGGCCCACCGCTGTTTGTTCACCTTCCGACACATCCCTCCTGTTGAGACATGGCAATGCCCATGGCTCAAAGCAAACAAAGAAGGAAATAGAGTCAAGGGAGCAATCAGTTTGTCTTTTAACCTCCACAGACCATCCTGTCCACAAACAGCTCCTTTTGTAGGCCAAGTGGATCGGTGAGGTGAATTTTCCTGTAGAGCCAAAAGAACATTGAGGTCCACCTGAAGATCGGTGACAAAAAATGTAGGGAATACAGGTGGCTGATAAGAATGAATAGCCTCTTTGGCATCTTTATCAGCTAAAGCATTTCCCATGGACACATGATCATCAGACCTAGTGTGTGCTTTGCATTTAATTACTGCTACTTTAAGAGGTAATTGGACTGCAGACAACAGTCTAACAATTAACTCTTTGTGCTGAATAGGTGTTCCTGTTGCTGTCAGGTAATCCCTTTGTGCCAAGCTGTGCAGTATACCTACAACATAGGCAGAATCACTGTAGATATTAACAGTCGCCCTCTCCCAACTCCAATGCAATACAGTGGGCATTTAATTCTGCGGCCTGTGCTGATTTGGAACCTAGCAGAATCTCTGTATGTAGTAGTCGGTTGTCGCCATTTACCACTGCACAAGCGGCAAAGGTCAGACCATCTGGTCTTCTTAGGGATGACCCATCCACAAACAAGTCTGCACACGTTGGCAGGCCAGTAATGGGTTCATCTTGGAGATCAGATCTGGGTTTTGTTACCTCATCAATAGAAGCAGCACAGTCATGTATCATGTATCAAGTATTCAGAATCTTCACTGTCCTCACTGTCAGCTTCCGGTAAAAAGGTAGCCGGATTCAGAGTCTGGCAGCGCTGGATTTTGAGATTAGAAGCGGATAACAAAACTAAGTGATTTCAGACACCCAGGAAGCCCTCTGGCTACACTATCTAAGGGGTAGCTATAATACCCTACCGGACGGTGTCTGGCACAGAAGTGTTGTGTCAATACCCCATTTGCATGTCCATTTATTTCTGTGCAAAATAAATAGAAATCTTTACCATAGTCAGGTAAACCTAGACTGGGTACTGTAAGTAAAAATTGCTTACTGTGGAAACTGGTACACCCTTCAGTTCAGGAACCTTTTCCTTAACCTCCTGGACTTGCATATTCATTATTTTAGTCTTTTCTTTCCTTTCTATTTTTTTCCTTTCTTTTTTTTTAACACTTCACAAGCTATCTGTGCTATGTCAACCAACTCAGGGACAGGTTTAATTCTCCAGCCCGCTGTGCGGAGCTCTATTTCTTCTCTAATCTCAGACAACAATCCACTTACAAAAACATTTATCACTGTAGGTCGTTCATGTCATCTTCACTTTCAGTCGCCCAATCAGTGTGCTTTTGTATAGCATCTTTAAATCTATTCCAATAGTCCAACACATCCTCACCTTTCTTTTGAACAACATCCAATAACATTCGCATATCCTGTCCTTTATCAAACGTGCTTGTTACCCACTCCTTTAGAATTTCATTCAACCTATCAATCTTTGTTTCATACATTTTTTGGCCATCTGCCTCTACTTTCAATATCCCTTGTTCATGCGCACCCTTATTTCGTGCAAATGTGTTCCATACATCCACATATTTTTCAGGTACTGCACAATCAATCAAAAGCCACATATCTGTATATGTAGCTTGCTGAGTTTTCTCCATCCACATCAACCTTTTGTACCATTTCCTAGGACATTTGGCATTGTTTGGGAGATCTTCTACAATTGCCTTAATTTCTTGGGGTTTCCTAGGGACATAAACTTTCCCTATCCTTGCTGTATACTGGCCTTCTTTACCTATTTCACCTTGTAGAGCCACCTCTCTTAGGGCATCTGTTCTACTGGTTTCTCTTGTAATTCGGACTTGTAATACTCCTTCCTCATTTGCCTAAGTTCTGGAGTATCCTGGAGTCCCAGCTCAAGGGCTTTTGTCCTCTGTCTGGTCATTGCTGGTGAGGAAACCAAAGCTGAAGGGAATGTTGGTTTATTTATCTTTACAAATCTGGCTAAAGTGCCAGGGCTTGACAACGCATATTGCCAGCTTTGTCCCTCCGAATCAACTAATGCTCCTGTACTATACCTACGCTCAGAAGAATGTCTACTAAGACGTCTGTCCCTCATTTCTCTTTGGGGGGTTTCCTCTGTCCTGCCACTAGTGGTTCTATCATACCTAAGTACATCCTGTATAGCAGGGATGTCAGGGATATCCTCAACTCTATGCTCCAGAACAGGAGCAGATGCACCTGCAGAGACCACTGCTAGTTCCCTCCTTAGTAGCTTATAGGGAGAAGCCCAGGCATTAGGCAATTCCTCTTCCTCATCTAATTGTAAAGCAGCTTTTTCTGAACACATTGTATAGGGGGCGGTTTTACCTCTTTTCTAGCTAAGCATTCAATCCCCCCACATTTTTTAAAAAGCAAGTTAAAAAATGCATCAATTGTTAGGGTATTAAGGGATCCCTCCGGTGGCTACCATTTAGAAGGATCTTCCCTATATGCCTTTTTAGTAATTGTACACCACTTTGAGAGCACTTGTATCCCCACCTACCATCATCTTAATGATAGGTGCCCTGGGATGCAATTTAGCAACATTAAGTCCTGTTTATTTTTTGATAATTTCTTAGTTCTAGTTTTTGTAAGCCCTAAGTCATTCATGATGGGCAGAATATTTTTACCAAATAAGTTTCCCATAATTTGTTATTTTTCTTGTTACCCCTTCCAGAAATGACAATATTTGGTGTTCCGGGACTAAGAACTCCTACTTCTTATCGTTACGGCTGTGTACCAGCAGCCCAGTACATTAATTGAGATATCTCACTTGTTCTATGCTCAGAAAGACGTCTCTTTTCTGAGTGGAAATAGGCTAGTCTCTTACTCTGACTCCCTAATCCAAAGAACACTCAGCAGGTCACAGGCACTGTGGCTTAAGGCAATCTTGCCCTAATACCACCCCCCTTGTCATTCATCAACTTATACACACTTCAGAAAATAGTGGTACCTGCTTAAATACATCCCTTAATACATGACTATATATATTGTCATTTCTAAGTGTAAGAAGAAAAAGGAGAAGTACTTCTAAAAGCCTCTAAAAGTTTACATAAAGTTATATCTGCATGCACAATTAATATCTGGTACCATATAATAGTCTCAGTAATCATACACAGACAGAATGCAAAATAAACTCAAAGGAAACGTGTTACCTTCTGTAGCTGCAATCCCCACCTGGCACCTCACCACCGCACAGAAGAGACAGTATCAATATGAGAAATTAAATGTTTCTCACATGAGGCTGCCATCCCTCCTTTTGCGGGGTGATAGCCGGTGGGGGGAGATGCAGTCAGGAAGACATGATTCGGGGTCACCAATGTTATGTTCAGCCTTGAAATAAAGGACATCTACTCCAATCAGGTTTGCATTCATCTCTATATGTTTACTTCAGAGTATAACACCATATAGCGGGTCTCACATCTTCCGACAGATATGTGACACAGATTACATTTGGCTACAGAGTATTTATAGGCAAATTTAACATGTCATCCTATGGCGGGCACAGACCCAAGCTACAGATTACACAGTATTTCACAATACAGTCTTTTCTGACCATAATACATTCCTTGCGGCCTATCCTAATAACACATAAGGTCATCTTGACCCCACAATGGCGTAGAGTAAAAGGTTAGTCTGTCAATAAAAAAAGATTGAATATGTTAGGGAAATAACAATTTAGGAAAAAAGGGGCTTTTTTACATAAACATCTATTTCCGGAAACCTTATCATATCTTTGGCAGAACATTTCATACCATCTGGAACAACTGAGACACAGTAATACCGTAATATGTGGGAATATACAGTATTTCGCCACAGAAGAATACAAACTAGAATTCTCAAACATTAATAGGAATATATTCTTTAGTATTAAAAGGGAACTCTTGACTATATAACTATATGCTCTCAATATATTTTCAGATCTTGACAGTGCCACATCGCAAAAAATGGCCTGGTCATTAAGGGGGCAAATCCTTCCGGTCCAGAAGTGGTTAAAAGCCCACATCACTGGTGTTAGTGAATGCAATAATAGCTCCCTGGAATGTTGTCAGTGAATGCAATAATAGCCCCCAGCACTGGGGTTAGTGGGTGCAATAATAATAATTTAGAGTATACTCCCATCATAAAAGATTTTCGGGCACTGTCCTCATTTTTCCACTATTAAGGCTTTTCTTCCGCATAGTGAAATTTTACAATTACATCCCATGTTTTTTTCTAAGCTAAACCAGTGATCTTTGCAACTCTGTGCACTCTTATCTATTTTCAAGATCTGTGAAGCAGTTCTCTCCATTATTGGATTGAAGATTTCCCTCATTGTAGCGGTCAGCTCCTCATCCTTATATTTCTCTGGCAGTCCCCAATCCGCAAGTTTTTGTGGCGGCTTTGGTTTTTCCGGTCTTGTATTTTTACAATATACTGTAGATCTTTGTGCTCTCTGCAGGTCTCTTACCTGTTCCTGCAGTTTTTTAATCTGCTGGGTTTTGAGTTCAACCTTTCCTCAACCTCCTCCAGACAGTTAAGGACCTGCCCAAGATCCATGTGTATTGTGGCAATATCAGTCTTTAAAGACTGCTCCAACTTAAGCAACAAGCCCGTCATATCCTCTCTATTTAAAGGGGTACATGCCTGCATCTAAGGGACCTCTATGGGATTCTCTGGGACAGATAAAAGCTTACTCCTGGCTCCTTATGGTGGTTTTGCTGAAGCTCCTACTCCTGAGTGATTTCAGTGGCTCAAAGCTGCCACCATCGCTTGGGCTGTTGGAGATTCTGCAGTCCACTGCTTGGTCCTGCTTAAATGAATTGGGGTCAACTGCCTTCATGGTTTCTTTCCGTCTGGCTATTAAAAATGGGTGTACTTGCTCGCTGCTATGTTGTGCTATTGAGTGCTTTAAGACTACAAAACTAAAAACGTATAAAGCGGATTGCTCACACCTATACACACTCTCTTAAAGTGTATCAATGTACAAAATGATATTAAAAAGTGATGCCGTGCTCCCAAATGCTAGTGTGCTAGTATCCCCTTAAATCTGTTTGCATAGCAATTTTCAGGATTAAGCATATCATATCATACCATAAACAAAACAAAACAAACAATTAAAAAAATAGAAAACATCCAATCTCAGACACCTATAGATGAATCCTACCACGGCGCCTCGGCATATAGCACAAAAAACAGAAGAAATTATGACACTGATTTATATAACAATGTAAAATGAACTGATGCTAGCCAGCATTAAAAATATAAAAATGGTAAAAAGTAGTCAAACTCCCAGAAATGAGACAGATATGTGGCGCATAAATAACCCTGTGCTGGTGAGGTATAATTAGTGGAAAATATATAGTTCAAGAAAGTTCATAGAATATAATATGATCCAGTCCACAAGATGCTTGGTATATCTGTCCACCACACCACATGAGACAGTGCCATCACTCCCTTAAGGAAATGCACTTACCAGAAATCTGGCAATAAACCGCGTATCCAGCCAACCAATTTAGGGGCTGTGTCATAAACTATCCCAGGTTCAGTAGCAGCTTAAGAAGCAAGAACAAGAAATGGAAAAGACCATAGCGTAATACCGCAATATTTAAAGTATTTATTAGAAAGATAAAAGTTCCACTCACATATTGAATGATAAAAAAATGCCTTTAAGGAATCCTCCAGTAGCTGAAGATATAGGAAGTTATTTTCTGATCCGACGGACGTTTACCATAAACAGCTGGAGTCGTTGTTGGAGTTAGATTTTAAAACTGTGGCGGTGAATAAAAAGGAGAAAATATATCTTTTACCTAGTATGGTAAGGATCCCTGTTATTTATACATTACCCAAGATCCACAATGATCCACAGACTCCACCGGCACGTCCAATAGTAAATGGCATAGGATCCATTTCGGCTAGACTAGGGGAATATTTGGATACTTTCTTTCAAAGCAGTGGGGTCACTACCCAGGCCTATTTAAAGGATACTACAGACCTATTACGAGCAGTGCAGGATATTTGTTTAAATCCTGAAGTGACTACATTCTTGGTGACAGCAGATGTCGCCTCATTGTATACTATAATACAACATGATGACACTCTATTGTCCCTTAATTGGGCAATGAGTAAGTGTGACAACGTCCCTTTTATCCAAAAAAGGTTTCTGGGACAGGTACTGGATTTCTGTATCATTCATAACTATTTTTGGTACAGAAATCAGGTCTACTCTCAACAGGTTGGCATCACTATGGGAGCAAAATATGCCCTCAGCTTTGCCAACCTGTTTATGGCTGAGTGGGAGGACAGATTTGTCTTTAATGAAAACAGACCTCATATTAAACTATACAGGTGATTCATTGATGATCTGCTGATTATTTGGGAAGGTACTCAGCAATCGCTGTCTGATTTTCTCACCCACCTTAATTGTGTTACCAACAATAATTAATTGGATTACCAAGTGAGTGAAAATATGATCCATTTTTTGGATGTATAAAATCGAGGTTACTGGAGCATCACTATCTACTAGTGTGTTTTTCAAACCTACGGATAGGAACAGTTATCTGACAACTAGGAGTGGCCATCATCCATCTTGGATACGGAACATACCTAAAGGTCAGATATTGCGAGTCAAACGTAATGAAGTGGCTATGCTACAGAGAAAAAAGTGTCTTAAGGTTAAAGTAATATGGAAAATTATTTTAATAATCAACATCAATGGAGTTTTATTTCAAGCTTTCATCATCAATATAAGGACATTGAGAGCATATTCCAAAAACATTGGCATGTGTTAACTTTGGATAAAGACTTGGGACCTGTTATACCAACCAATCCAAAGTTTATATATAGAAAGGCACCAAATTTTGGTGACCAGGTGGTCAAAAAGATTTTGGATCCCCCTGGCCTCCAAAAAATCCATGGGGATCTACATGTTTTTTTCCATGCCGTAAGTGCATCTGTTGTAGGACAGTCCGTATTAATGAGAGAAGAAGAACTTCTTTCACTAACATTGATGGTGAAATCTTTAAGATCAATGAATTTATTACTTGTAACTTCACTCATTTGGTATACCTGTTGTGGTGTCCATGTGGGCTCTATTACAGTATGTAGGGAGAACAAAGAGATTATTACTTATTCGCATTCGCAAAAGGATTTAAAAAGCATAGTGTCTCCCTACATTTTATGAATAAACATTATAGAGACCCGTTACTGCTGCAATTTTGTGGCATCGATTGTGTTTATTCTCCATGGAGGGGATCTAATCACGTGAGGGATCTGTTGCAGAGAGAAACAAAATGGATTTTTTTATTAAAGAGTCTCACTCCAAGGGGATTAAACATTGAATTAGATTTGAACTGTTTTATTACTAATTATTGATGCTTTTTTATGTATTTGATTACTCCTTTATAAATATTTATAGTTATTATTTTTAGCAATTTTTATTTGTTTCATGAATTATTGTTGTCTATTTTTCTGCCATTATCATGCACTGAATGTTTTACGTTTTTTATTGTATTTTATTTTTAAGTCTTAAGTGATTTAATCTACTTATGGATTACTTTATATTGTATCTACGATGTTTCAACTTGTAGTGATGTTGAATATTAAGCTTGTGAGTTGCTACAACTGGTTTCATTTGTGTAAGCTGTAGTGATCCAGGTAGTGGGGACACAAATCAGATAATTGGCTGTTGGTATACCTCTCATTAGATATAAGGGAATGTTGCCATGCCGTGCAGCCAATCCCATGAGTAAGTCGCAACGACTAAACATGTCGGGACGTAGGCTGCACGGCAACAAAAACAAACAATGCATCAGTCCATACCAAAGTGTCCTTTGGTATGAATTTGCTTACATATGCTCAATCTTTCATAAAAACGGGCTTGTGTTCACATATCCAAACGACTGCTTCCTTTATTAGTGTTCACCACTAGGTGCTCCAATCATCCACATACATTAGTGATGATGCCCTCATCCAATGTGCCCTTGCCTGGGGGATAAGACCAATCAATGGTCTATATGCACTTTTGTCCCTCTCTGGGGATCTGTTTTATACTGTTTCACTCCTTTGGTGGCAATCCTGAGATTCGAATCCTCCTTCTCTTCTACTTGTCTCCATACGCCCAAATCATAAAGAGGAAAAGCTGGACATAGTGCTTTGTCTTTTAAAACAACTGGTTAATTCAACACTAAATATAAAAACACTCACATTTTTCTGGTGCTTAGAGTGCATAAAACTGCAAAAACGCATTCGGTCCTCGCAGTGCGGGTATAAGACAATCAGACAGTATTTCCACGTTATGCTCACAATGCGCGCCTCAGCGTGGTGACAGATTGGCCCCTTCCCTATGCGTTACACCACAGGGTCACATGGCTTCCTCAGGGGGATATACCTGCCATCACGCCGTGCCAACTTTATATATAGCCCAAATGGGTGCCATTTTCCTGAAGCTCCAATTCCACGGCAGCATATGGTGCCATTATGCCTTAGTCCACAGACCTCTAGTGGCCAGTGTTAGCACCATTTTGTCATGGATCTGGAGCTCTATATACTGCTTTATATGCAACATATGGTGAGATCCGATGTACAATCCCATGATCTCATCGATGTTGCATATATGTGTCCCCAAGAGACACCCTGCCATCGTGTCAATCCGAAAATGACATACAATATACAATGAACAGTATTCCATCCATTTTATGATTAACCATGTGTGATTTGCTTTCAATGTTTTAGAAATCATGCTATTATATACTACAACTTTTGCTTATACAGATAAAGTACAAAAACAAAATAAGCAACAAAAAAATAAAATATTTTAAAATGAGAAGTCCAGTAGAGTGTACTTTTGTGTGTGTGTGTGTGTGTGTGTGTGTGTGTGTGTATATATATATATATATATATATATATATATGCACACACAAATCTATATATACAGTATCTCACAAAAGTGAGTACACCACTCACGTTTTTGCAAATATTTTATTATATCTTTTCATGTGACAACACTGAATAAATGACACTTTGCTACAATGTAAAGTAGTGAATGTACAGCTTGTATAACAGTGTAAATTTGCTTTCCCCTTAAAATAATTCAACACAGTCATTAAGGTCTAAACCACTGGCAACAAAAGTGAGTACACCCCTAAGTAAAAAATGTCCAAATTGGGCCCAATTAGCCATTTTCCCTCACCGACTCATTGGTGTTACAAGGTCTCAGGTGTGAATAGGAAGCATGTGTGTTAAATTTGGCGTTATCGCACTCACTCTCTCATATTGGTCACTGGAAGTTCAACATGGCACCTCATGGCAAAAAACTCTCTGAGGATCTGAAAGAAAGAATTGTTGCTCTAAATAAGGATGGCCTAGGTCCGGGGTCCTCAATAGGCGGACTCCGGGCCGCCTCCGGACCCACACGGATTAAAATCTGGACCGCCGAAGCGGTCTGCTTCCTTCTGTCTCAGCGGGGGACAGAATGGAGAGGATCGGAGTGGCTGTGTTTAGCGCTGCATGATTACAAAAAGCCGAGTACAAGTTCTTCTGCGGCGGAGAGGATGTCCTACAAAGTCCCGCCTCCTGGGCCGGCTCTTACCCATGATAGACAGAACACTGGTGACGTCTATCATAGGAGCCGGTGTCCAGGAGGCGGGACTTTGTAGGACATCCTCTCCGTCGGGTAAGAAGAACTTGTACTCGGCTTTTTGTAATCATGCAGCGCTAAACACAGCCACTCCGATCCTCTCCATTCTAACCCCCCCGCTGATGACAGAAGGAAGCAGACCGCTTCGGCGGTCCAGATTAATGGGGGCACGCACACTGGTCACTGCATTATTGGGGGCACAAACACTGGTCACTCTGCATTATTGGGGGCACGCACACTTTTCACTCTGCATTATTGGGGGCACACACACTGGTCAGTCTGCATTATTGGGGGCACACACACTGGTCACTCTGCATTATTGGGGGCACACACACTGGTCACTCTGCATTAATGGGGGCACACACACTGGTCACTGCATTATTGGGGGCACACACTGGTCACTGCATTATTGGGGGCACACACACTGGTCACTCTGCATTATTGGGGGCACACACATGGTCAATCTGCATTATTGGGGGCACACACACTGGTCACTCTGCATTAATGGGGGCACGCACACGGTCGCTCTGCATTAATGGGGGCACGCACACTGGTCAATCTGCATTAATGGGGGCACACTGGTCACTCTGCGTTAATGGGGGCACGCACACGGTCGCTCTGCATTAATGGGGGCAAGCACACTGGTCAATCTGCATTAATGGGGGCACGCACATGGTCGCTCTGCATTAATGGGGGCACGCACATGGTCGCTCTGCATTAATGGGGACACGCTCTGCATTAATAGGGGCACACACATGGTCGCTCTGCATTAATGGGGGCACGCACATGGTCGCTCTGCATTAATGGGGACACGCTCTGCATTAATAGGGGCACACACATGGTCGCTCTGCATTAATGGGGGCACGCACATGGTCACTCTGCATTAATGGGGGCACGCACAATGGTCGCTCTGCATTGGATGGGGGCAAGTTTTGGGGAATGCCTTTTTTTGTTGTTGGCGTTCTGTATTTGGAATTTGACGGTCACTTTTCCGGACCTCGGACTGAATGGAAAATTTGTAAGTGGACCTTTCAAGTTTACATTTGAGTACCCCTGGCCTAGGTTATAAGAATATTGCCAAGACCCTGAAACTGAGCTGCAGCACGGTGGCCAAGACCATACAGCAATTTAACAGGACAGGTTCCACTCAGAACTGGCCTCGCCATGGTTGACCAAAGAAGTTGAGTGCACATGCTCAGTGTCATTTCCAGAGGTTTTCTTTGAGAAATAGATGCAGGAGTGGTGCCAGCATTGCTGCAGAGGTTGAAGGGGTAGGGGTCAGCCTGTCAGTGCTCAGACCATACACCTCCCACTGCATCAAATTGCTCTGCATGGCTGTCTTCCTAGAAGGAAGCCTCTTCCAAAGATGATGCACAAGAAAGCCCGCAAACAGTTTGCTGAGGACAAGCAGACTAAGGACATGGATTACTGGAAACATGTCCTGTGGTCTGATGAGACCAGGACAAACTTATTTGGTTAATTTTGTGTCAAGCGTGTGTGGCAGCAACCAGGTGAGGAGTACAAAGACAAGTCTGTCTTGCCTACAGTCAAGCATGGTGGTGGAAGTGTCATGGTCTGGGGCTGCATGAGTGCTGCTGGCACTAGGGAGCTACAGTTCATTGAGGGAACCATGAATGCCAACGTGTACTGTGACATACTGAAGCTGAGCATGATCCCCCCCCCCTTCAAAGACTGGGCCAGAGGGCAGAATTCCAACATGATAAGGACCCCAAGCACACCTTCAAGACGACCACTGCCTTGCTAAAAAATCTGAGGGTAAAGGTGATGGACTGGCCAAGCATGTCTCCAGACTGAAACCCTAACATCTGCGAGGCATCCTCAAATGGAAAGTGGAGGAGTGCAAGATCTCTAACATCCACCAGCCCTGTGATGTCGTCATGGAGGAGTGGAAGGGGACTCCAGTGGCAACCTGTGAAGCTCTGGGGAACTCCATGCCCAAGAGGGTTAAGGCAGTGCTGGAAAATAATGGTGGCCTCACAAAATATTTACAATTTAGGCCCAATTTGGACATTGTCAATTAGGGGTGTACTCACTTTTGTTGCCAGTGGTTTAAACATTAATGGCTGTGTGTTGAGTTATTTTGATGGGACAGCAAATTTACACTGTTATACAAGCTGTACACTCACTACTTTACATTGCAGCAAAGTGTCATTTCTTCAGTGTTGTCACATGAAAAGATATAATAAAATATTTTAAAAAATGTGAGGGGTGTACTCACTTTTGTGAGATACTGTGTATGTATGTATGTATATATATATATATATATATATATATATATATATATATATATATATATATGTATATGTATATGTATGTGTGTGTGTGTGTGTATAATATGCAAATTTTAAATTGTGCTTTGTTAAAAAAAATAAAAATAATTAAAAAATGTGATTTTTAAAAATTAAGAGTTTTTTTTTTAAATAATGTGACTTTTTTCAAAAATGCTACTTTTGAATTGCGATTTAAAAAAAAACGAAAAAAAACAATGTGATACCACGGTGTCATTAGGGCTACGTTTTAACTACTCCAGATCCTTTATAGATGCGTCTAACTATTCCCAAATGACACCTATATTTACTTAATATAAACATACCACCCCCCTTGTTCTAATCTCTAATCCCCCAGTATTAACATAAATAGAGGCAACCAATATAAAATTACTTTTAATCCCCTTAGCTAACATTACATTTTAAGGAACACTCTCTGTTAATAATAAGGTGGATACCTGTATACTGTATCTATACGTCACTCAGGACGCATGCCAGATCAAACTTTTTGTTAAAGGCCTTTTGGCGCCAGGGCGCTGAGCTCATAAATCCACTTTGATTATTTTTTGCTTAGCTCCCTAATTTTATTGTCACCCCCTCCAATGTCTTTTATGTGTTTCTATGCCCCAAAATTCTTCTGTCCAGCTGCTCTCAGGATTTAAGTATTGCTGTATAGTACCTGCACTTGGGCTGCGGGACCCAGCTTTTACACTACCGGCTTCACTCTATTCCTCATTCCCAGAAAATCAGCTGGGTAGCAGCAAGTGCATGGGGCACGATCCCAAGTGTTATTCAACTACTGATAACAACCATGAGCTGACTAAATGGGGAGCCTAGTGAAGTTTTTTTTTAATGGCCATTTAGACAGATCTTAGCAACAGACTGACAAACAGGGCAACCAAGGGCTAAAGCACTCCACCAACAGGCAAGTACACACGGGCTGAATACCGAGCAACATCAGCTGGTTCGATAAACTGCCAACATTCTACCCGTGTGTATGGCAGCCTGCCTGACATGGGCCAAACAGCCCCCTGTTCATTTCGCAAAAGTCCCGACAGATCCCGATCAGCGCTCTCAGAACACAACACCTCAGCGGGGGAGATCGCTGCACTAACTAACCTCTCAGTTGAATGAAAAAAACCGAATAGTATGTACTAGGCTAAACAGGGAGAGCCAGGAGCGGTAGCTGCTTGCTGTCAGTCTGACATGCAAGGAGAACCAGGGGTTGAGGTCGTTTTTCACATTAAGCTGTTGAATTAACAAGCAGGAGGAGCCAGGGGCAGTAATGGTTTTCTCACCAGGCTGTTAGACTAACAAGTAGGGCAAGCCAGGAGAAGCAGCAATTTTCTCCCCAGACTATTGGACAGACAAGCAGGACGAGCCTGGGGCTATAGTAATTCCCTCAAGAGGCGACTAGACTGATAGGCAGAGGGCATAGGAGCAACTTGGAACATTAGCAGATCTCTCATAAAACTGCTGGGCTGACAGCGTGAGCCAGTGTTCTTCTGAAAACTCCAACTCACCAAAATCTTCAACCACGTCACTTTTGGTGACTCTTCACAGAACACCGGCAGCATATACACTACTGTACATGACAAGTTGGCTATTGACTCTTCACAGAACACCGGGTAAGGAGGTAAAATGTTGTCGCTGCCTTGGAGACGGCCATGTTGTTGGATACTAGCAGGCAGACTAACAATGTCCGTATTGTACCGTAATGTACCGTAGTGTATACGCTGCCGGTGTTCTGTGAAAACAGGCAACTCTTCAAAATCTCCAATTATTGCTACTGGAGATTCACCTGAAGTGAAGTGGTTGGAGATTTTGGCGAGTTGGAGTTTTCAGCAGAACACCGGGGCAAAACCAGTTCACTCACCAGACTGCTGGCTGTAGGACTGACAAGCAGGAAGGTAAACAGCAAGAGACAGGATGCCATTCTAAGCAGGCTGAGAATAATATACTGTTTTCATCCTCCTTGATGCACCCTACCCACGCCTAGACTGGAAACCGGAGTGAATGGACTGTTGCTGTATGCCTGGCTGCCTCTGTAAATGGCTCCTTCAGGGGTAGCACTAGATCATGTTCAAAACATACAAAAATGTTATCTATGATAAGTCAAGAGAACCTATATGTAACTATTACTAAACAGGTTCAAACATGTTGTGTAAGATGTTATACAGGTAGTTAAAAGCTTTAAAACAAAACCCTCACTGATCTCTTTACTGATGGCACTGTTTAGCAACTCAGATTAAGACAAGCTCCACGCAAAATGCCATTTAAAAACTGCATTGAACATCAATTACCTTAGTTTTCAGGCTCATGTCTTTCTGTAGTGTAATGGATCAAAGACACAGTATCCTTTAGTCTAGCTAGTTTTCAGCCCTGTGGACCAAGCATTTTTTCCCTGCTTCTAATATTTATGGGCACTGGTCCCCTCATGTACCCCATGAGTTCTCTTGCTTCTGCAGCCAATGGCCAATGGAAGTGTTGTCTCCACCAATAGAAGGTGTCCACATCACTAATCAATAAAAATGCAGCGCTTGAGTTAAAATGTGATATCCCAATTAAGTGATGAAAGTAAAAGGGCAAAAAATATACAATAAGTGTATAATAAATAAAAGTCCAAATAATAATATAGTAACTATGTAACTAAATATAGTGAGTACAAAAATAAATATGAAAGTGTCCACCAAGTGTAGGAAGTTTCTTTCAGTGCTTAGATTCTGATCCGCTATGTACTCACCAGAAGTACGAGAACAAGAACAAAACAACACTTTAAATTTTCAGACACATGGCGTTGTTCGCAGCGGCCATATTTGTTTACATTGGGGAGAACTTTGACCCGTGACACAGCAGTCAGGTGGAACGGGACAGCCAATTGAAACATTCCAGCACATGGACAGTCCCCCTACCCTATAAATAGACCCGATCTGGTGGTCATTTCACATTCCGCTTTCTGCCAGTGTAGGGAGAGGTCTGCTGTGCTCATTAGGGAGAGTTTGCTAGACACATATAGTGCTGTGAAGATCCACAAAAGTCCTTTTCAGGGCTGGTATTTCGGTATAGGCCTTCTACAGTCTCTTTTGAGGTTAGGGACAGGTATCCAGTGGTTGCTTTAGGGGCAGTTAGAGATCGGCTGCAGTCACAAATCGCTCTGTCAATGTCCACAAAAGTCCTTTCCAGGGCTGGTATTTCGGTATAGGTCTAGTATCTTTTGAGCTTAGGGAGAGGTATCCTGTGGTTGCTGTAGAGGTAGTTAGAGATCGGCTGCAGTCACACACAAATCGCTTTGTCAATGTCCACAAAAGTCATTTAAAATGCTCCAATGTCGTTCTAGGGTCTATTACAGTCTCTTTACTATAGGGGCAGGTATCCTGTGGTTGCTGTAGGGGCAGTTAGAGATCGGCTGCAGTCACACACAAATCGATCTGTCGATGTCCACAAAAGTCATTTAAAGGGCTGCAAATCTTTTGGTATTGCTGTGCAGTGCAATAAAAGGGGGTGGGGGAGGGGGTTAATCCACAGTATAATATACTTTGTAGAAAGCATATTATAGTGGATTAGTAGTATTATTGTGCACTGTGCAGCATTGTGACAGGTGTGGTGGTGAGACTGAGCATTTCTGCAGCAACACTACACACAGTGGCAAACTCCCTGGCCAATTATTTGTAAAACTGGTGTGAAAGACCAGTGGCCCCCCAATAGCACATATTGAAGCAGGGTGTTATAAAAGTATACTGTTAAATAAGAGTGTATTTTAGTCCTGCAAAAAATTGGCCTCTCTTGCTGTGTTGCCTGTGCTACACACAGTGACAACAGTTGTTAGAACTAGTGTGATAGACCAGTGCCCCCTAATAGCACATATTGAAGTGGGGTGTTATCTGAGTATACTTTTACAAATGTATTTGTGTCCTGCAACAACATTGCCTATGTTGCTGTGTAAAGTCTGATACACACAGCGCCAAACTCACTGGCCAATTTTTTCAACAACTGGTGTGATAAACCAGTACAGTAGCCCCCAATAGCACATATTGAAGCGGGGTGTTATTTAACAGTATACTTTTCTAAGAGTGTATTTTAGTCCTGCAAAAAATTGGCCTCTCTTGCTGTGTTGCCTGTGCTACACACAGTGACAACAGTTACTGGCCAAATTATTTTTAGAATTAGTGTGATAGACCAGTGGCCCCCTAATAGCACATATTGAAGTGGGGTGTTATCTGAGTATACTTTTACAAATGTATTTGTGTCCTGCAACAACATTGCCTCTGTTGCCGTGTGAAGTCTGATACACACAGCGCCAAACTCACTGGCCAATTTTTTCAACAACTGGTGTGATAAACCAGTACAGTAGCCCCCAATAGCACATATTGAAGTGGGGTGTTATTTAACAGTATACTTTTCTAAGAGTGTATTTTAGTCCTGCAAAAATTTGGCTTCTCTTGCTGTGTTGCCTGTGCTACACACAGTGACAACAGTTTCTGGCCAATTATTTGTAGAACTGGTGTGA
Organism: Pelophylax lessonae; assembly: GCF_965119305.1. NCBI lineage: Eukaryota > Metazoa > Chordata > Amphibia > Anura > Ranidae > Pelophylax > Pelophylax lessonae. The sequence continues at coordinate 157,940,676 of NC_138773.1, forward strand.
TAGACCAGTGGCACCCCCGATAGCACATATTGAAGTGGGGTGTTATCTGAGTATACTTTTACAAGTGTATTTGTGTCCTGCAACAACATTGCCTCTGTTGCTGTGTGAAGTCTGATACACACAGCGCCAAACTCACTGGCCAATTTTTTCAACAACTGGTGTGATAAACCAGTGGCCCCCCAATACCACATATTGAAGCGGGGTGTTATTTAACAGTATACTTTTCTAAGAGTGTATTTTAGTCCTGCAAAAAATTGGCCTCTCTTGCTGTGTTGCCTGTGCTACACACAGTGATAACAATTACTGGCCAATTATTTGTAGAACTGGTGTGATAAACCTGTGGCCCCCCAATACCACAGATTGAAGCGGGGTGTTATCTACCTTTTTGCAGATATACTGCGATTCTCTAGAGACTTTTGTCACAAGGTAATTAACAAAATATGACAGGCAGAGGAAGAGGCAGAGACGTATGCAGGGGTGGTAAGGGTAGGGCAGGAGCAGTAGGCTGGAGCCTAACTGTGAAGTTTCAAAAGCCGCGTGCAATTACAACAAGGGACGCACCAGACTTGGTTGAGTGGGTCACTAAGCCTTCCTCTTCTGCACCCTCCTCATCCTCTCTATCTGCACCCTCTTCACGCTCTGCTGTGTGCACCCCCAAAGACACCACCAGCACATACCCTCCACTTGAGTCACTGGAATTATTTTCTGATCCATCACAAGAGGTTTGCGATGCGCAGCCATTGTTGGAATCGGATCAGGAAGAGGAGGTAGCAACAGCCGCCACTCAGCAGTCTGACGACAGTACCCAGATCAGCCCAAGGAGGTTGGTCCCCGCTGTTGCTGCCTACTCCGAGATCTTGGAATGTTAGTGGTGGGGAAGATGACGTGGAAGATGACGAGTCTATGGACGTCACGTAGGAGTCCACAAGAGAGGAAGAGGAAGGGAGTTCAGAGGGAGAGACGGACCGGCAGATAGGGAGGAGAGGCAGGCAGAACTTGCATTGCACAAGAGGTAGAAAGCAGACTGAAAATGTATCAGGAGCGAGCCAACAACCATGTACAGTCACATCTGGCTCTCCCAGGACGCCGGCACATGGCTCCGCAGTGTGGGCTTTTTTTAATGTGTCCATTGCTGACAACAGTGTTGCCATCTGCAGCCTTTGCAGTCAACGCATAAGTCGCGGTAAGCCCAACATTCACCTAGGGACAACCGCCTTAAGAAGGCACCTAAACTCTTATCACCGAGCCCAGTGTGAGAAACACCGTCAGAACCCACAAAGCCACACTGCAGGCTCTCACCGTCCAGCCCCCTCTCCTTCTGCTTCTCCTCTCTCCTCACATTTGCCCTCCACTCCACCTTCCATGATGCCGTCGTCACGTTGTTCTGGAAAAAGGCAGGCTTCTGTGGTCCAAATGTTGGAGCGGAAAAAAATGATGACGCCGGATAACCCTCTTGCCCAACGTTTGACTGCTGGCTTGTCAGAACTGATAGCCCCCCAACTACTGCCATATCAACTGGTGGACTTGGAGGCCTTTCGTAAATTTGTGGCCATTGGAACACCACAATGGAAGGTCCCAGACAGGAAATACTTCTCGCAAAAGGGCATTCCAGACCTGTATGGCCATGTTAAGCAGCAAGTGAATATATCTCTGGCACACAGTGTTGGTGCCAAGATACATCTGACCACAGACACATGGTCTAGCAAACACGGGCAGGGAAGGTATATCACTTTTACTGCCCACTGGGTGAACCTTCTGACGGCCGTTAAGCATGTAACCCATGGCACCCGTGTAGATTTAGTTGTACAGCCACGGATTGCAAGCAGGCCTGCCTTTTCTTCTCCTCCATCATCCTCCCTCTCCTCCTCGGCTGACTCCTCCTCTTCCGCTGCTACCGTCTCTTCTCCTGCACCGCCCAACATCCCCAGAACCTATTCCACATGCCAGGTGAGACGTTGCCATGCTGTGCTGCGTCTGTTGTGCCTGGAAGCCAAGAGCCACACTGGTCCTGCACTCCTTTCAGCTTTGCGTTCACAGGCAGATCAGTGGCTGACACCGCTGAATTTGTCAGTTGGTAAAGTGGTGTGCGACAACGGTGTCAATCTGCTGAGCGCACTGAAACAGGGCAAAATAACACATGTGCCATGCATGGCACACATCCTGAACTTGGTGGTGCAGCGATTCGTTGGCAAATACCCTGGGGCACAGGACGTCTTGCGGCAGGCCAGGAAAATCTCGGGCCATTTCCCAAGATCTTACACAGCCATGGCTCGCCTTGCTGAGATTCAGCGGCGACACAGCCTGCCCCTCAGGCGTCTTATTTGTGACTGCCCGACGCGATGGAACTCAACGTTGCATATGCTCGATAGGCTGCTCCAGCAGAAACCTGCATTTAATGACTACCTGTTCGAACTCGGCGGCAGGACAGGTTCTGGGGAGCTTGGGTATTTTTCACCTCCCCAGTGGCTGCTCATGCGGGACGTATGCAGATATGCAGACTTCTGCAGCCATTCGATGAGATCACCAAACTGGTCAGTCATGGCCAGGGCGCCATAAGTGACATCATACCTTACGCCTTCTTTCTGGAGCGTGCATTGCGTCGTGCCATTCATCAAGCCGTCGAGGAGCAGGAGCACGAAGATCAGGAAGTCGCAATGTTGGATGAATTCACAGGGGGTGCTACTCCATCTGAGACAAATCAACAGCAGCAGTCTGAAGAGGAGTCAGAGGAGGAGGATGGTGCTGGGGGGGATGAGGAGGAGCAAGAAGAGCATGCTTCAAACCTTTCTGGGATCCCTGGTGTTAACCGTGGATGGGGGGAGGGGGAGGAGAACGAGGACGACATTATCCTGGATGATGAGCTGGAATTCCAGCTTAGTGGGAATGGGGGCCTACATGCTGCAGTGTTTTAAGGGGGACCCCTGTATAAAATGCATAAAGACCAAGGACCAGTACTGGGTGGCAACGTACTTAGACCCCCGGGACAAACAAAAAATGGCGGAAATGTTACCACAATCACAGAGGGAAATGCTGCATTCTGCTTTTCCGTGCGCTGGCAGAGGAATGTCCAGTCACAGAGAGACAGTTGCGGGTAGCAATCCAACAGCGCCTGCAAGAAGTGGGTGGTTGGAAGATGTCTTGGTCACTTAAGATATGAGATCCTTCTTTCAGCCGAACCATCGACAGCTGTACTCCGAATCCAGCATGAGGGAACGCCTAGACCGACAGGCGTCCGACTACATCGAGTTAACGGCCGATGTGGACACTCTGAGGAGTGAGGAACCCCTGGACTACTGGGTGGGCAGGCTTGACCTCTGGCCAGAGCTTGCACAATTTGCAATGGAACTGTTGGCTTGCCCCCCGTCCAGTGTCCTGTCCGAAAGGACGTTCAGCGCAGCAGAGGGGATCGTGACTAATAAGCGCACTCGCCTATCTCATGACAGTGTAGACTACCTCACATTTATAAAAATGAATGAGACATGGATCTCTGAGGAATTCAACACATGTGACCAGTAGACCAGGTTTCATCCAAATTCCTCCACCCACAACAATTCCTGGTCCTTGGCTTCGCTACATACAGCGGCATAAAAGGCATTTCATGTCCATTGAATGGCAAATTTTAGGGGGCTTTCAGGGCCGACAATTATTTTTTTTGTGAATGCCTACTGTACCTCCAGCCACCAAATACTAAGTTCTTTGCATGTCAGTTCAAATCATGTGAGCTAATTTTTGGAGCCTATACAGGCCGACACTTACGGTTCTGTATCCTGTGAATGCCTACCGTACCTCTAGCCATCAAAAACTATGTTTTTTGCTGTCAGTTCAAACCATGTGAGCTAATTTTTGGAGCCTATACAGACCGACACTTACGGTTCTGTGTACTGTGAACGCCTTCCGTACCTCTAGCCATCATATACTACGTTATTTGCTGTCAGTTCAAACCATGTGAGCAAATTTTTGGAGCCTATACAGGCGGCCACTTACTTCTGTATACTGTGAACGCCTACTGTACCTCTAGCCCAGTGGTGGGATTCAAAAATTTTAGTAACCAGTTCCGACTTTCCCAGCAGAATGACCAGCGTGCCCCCTTTTAATGCAGAATGACCAGCGTGCCCCCTTTCAATGCACAGTGACCAGCGTTCCCCCTTTCAATGCAGAGAGACTAGCTTTCCCCCTTTTAATGCACAGAGACCAGCGTGCCCCCTTTCCATGCACAGTGACCAGTGTACATGCCCCCTTCAATGCACAGTGACCAGCGTGCCCCCTTCCAATGCACAGTGACCAGCGTGCCCCCTTTCAATGCAGAGAGACCAGCATGCCCCCTTTCAATGCAGTGACCAGTGTACATGCCCCCTTTAATGCACAGTGACCAGCGTGCCCCCCTTTCAATGCAGAGAGACCAGCGTGCCCCCCTTTCAATGCACAGTGACCAGCGTGCCCCCTTTCAATGCACAGTGACCAGTGTACATGCCCCCTTTAATGCACAGTGACCAGCGTGCCCCCCTTTCAATGCAGAGAGACCAGCGTGCCCCCCTTTCAATGCACAGTGACCACAGCATTGCCCCCAATCATTGCAGAGTGCCAGCCACAGCATTGCCCCCAATCATTGCAGAGTGCCAGCCACAGCATTGCCCCCAATTGCAGAGCGCCAGCCACAACATTGCCCCCAATGACTGCAGAGTGCCAGCCACAACATTGCCCCCAATTGCAGAGCGCCAGCCACAACATTGCCCCCAATGACTGCAGAGTGCCAGCCACAACATTGCCCCCAATTGCAGAGCGCCAGCCACAACATTGCCCCCAATTGCATAGCGCCAGCCACAACATTGCCCCCAATGACTGCAGAGCGCCAGCCACAACATTGCCCCCAATTGCAGAGCGCCAGCCACAACATTGCCCCCAATTGCAGAGCGCCAGCCACAACATTGCCCCCAATTACAGAGCGCCAGCCACAACATTGCCCCCAATGATTGCAGAGCGCCAGCCACAGCATTGCCCCAATTGCAGAGCGCCAGCCACAACATTGCCCCAATTGCAGAGCGCCAGCCACATTGCCCCCAATTGCAGAGCGCCAGCCACAACATTGCCCCCAATTGCAGAGTGCCAGCGATCCCCGCGAGACCCATGCACTTACCTCACGGACGGTCTCGCAGTCGGCTCCCCGCGTCTCCGAGTCCTCCCGCGGCGCCTCCTCCTCGTCCAATGGCACGGTGTTTGCCTTTCGGCCAATCAGGAAGCGGGAGGACCCGCTCCCTGATTGGCCAGGAGGAGGATCATGTGACAATAGCGAATTCTCATTCATTATTGTCACAGAATGGGCGGGTCGGGCGCACTGCTCCGCCCCCCGGCCGCCACGTCTGCCCGAGCGCGGGACATTCAATTGTCCTGCACGTCCTCAGACGCGCAGAGGGATTCAGCCGGTTCTGCGAACTTGCAGAAAGTTAGCCACCGGTTCTATGGAACCGGTGCGAACCGGCTGAATCCCACCACTGCTCTAGCCATCATATACTACGTTCTTTGCTGTCAGTTCAACCCATGTGAGCTAATTTTTGCAGCCTATACAGGCCGACACTTACGGTTCTGTGTACTGTGAACGCCTACCGTACCTCTAAGCATCATATACTACGTTCTTTGCTGTCAGTTCAAACCATGTGAGCTAATTTTTGGAGCCTATACAGGCCACCACGTACTTCAGTATACTGTGAACGCCTACTGTACCTCTAGCCATCATATACTACCATAGGTGTGCGCAGGCTATTGCATTAGGGTGTGCACTCCAAAGCTTAAACACACAATACCGATCACCAACTGTGTTCATTCAAAAAAGGGAGAGGGCCGGTAAATTACATATACTTATTCTAAAACATCCCCCTGTGAGTGCCCACAGCAGCAGCTGGTGGGAGTGAAGAGGAGGGAAGCTGGCAGCGTTGTGGGGGGAGGAGGGGAGCCAGGGCAGTAGGGGGAATCTGCTCTGCACAGGGTAATTAGGGTGTACCCGGGCACACCTGGCACACCCTGTGCGCACGCCTATGTATACTACATTCTTTGCTGTCAGTTCAACCCATGTGAGCTAATTTTTGCAGCCTATACAGGCCGACACTTACTTCTGTATACTGTGTGAATGCCTAATGTACCTTCAGCCACAGAATACTACATTCTTAGCTGTCAGGTAAACGCATGTGGGCTAATTTTTGGGGCCTGGAATGGCTGACACTTACTTCTTTATCCTGTGAATGCCTAATTTTTCAAACTGGAAATGAAAAACAATGGGTCTGTAAAGATTCCGCCAAATTGTGGAATGGATGTGGACCCATTTTACAGATGTGTAATGGACCCAATATGTATTAGACAATGTATTTACCGGCTGCTGTCAGTTCTGGCTGATTTATGAAAAAAAATATATATATTTTTTGCTGTAAAAAAAAAAAAAAATAAACATTTAGGGCAACTTTTTCAATTGCAATACTTCTGTTATTACATTGTCCATGTGCTGGGACTATTTGTACACAGCTAGTATGTCTTTTGTGGCTGCAAATATGACCTAAAGGTTTTTAAATTTCGCCTCCCATTAAAGTCAATGAGGCCCGCCGCGAACTCGCGGTTCGTGGACTTTTGAGAAAATTTGCGGCTGGCGTTCGCGAACCGCCCCGGCCGATGTTCGTCCATCACTACTCACTATATTATTATTATTTGGACTTTTATTCAATATACATTTATTGTATATTTTTTGCACCGTTATATATTCATCACCTAACTGGGATATCACATTTGTATTTTGAGCCTAGCGCTGCACTTTTATTGATTGGATCTGTCTACAAGGTTTGTATAGTCACCTTGCGTGCCAGCAGCTACCCTGTTCGGGGTGCTCACTAGTTTATTCTTTTTTGGTGACTACATCACTCTCTGTGTACTTTCGAAGAAGAAACCCAGGAAATAAACAGAAGGAGAGAGAAGGATCTTCATTTGACTGTGGCTTCAGGTAAAAAAAAGGGCATTGGAAAGTTTATTTTTGTCATACCAATGATTAGTTAAGCCCCGTACACGCGTAGCGATTGTCGGCCGTAAATATTCGGCCGCCGAACGATCGGCCGATTGTCGGCTTGTTAGTATGATGCTTCCGACAACCGACAGCGACTTTTCGGCCAAACAGAATCTGTTGTGCAGGCATTAAAATTTTTGTTGGCCAACACCAGAACGGCCGATTGTTCGCCAGTCAGTACAGAATTCGGCCGACAAACAGCCGATTAGCAAGACTGGGCAAGCTCAGAAAAGAAAAAACACACGGAAAGTTAACCATCACATGACATCACTTCTGCAGTCGGCTGTTGTTGGCCGACAAAATTCATGTGCAGTCTTTTGCAGACAGGACAGCACCGGAGAAAAGACGGCCGATCGTTCGGCCGTCATTCGGGACGTGTGTACGGGGCTTTAGAAGGTGGTGGGAGGAAAGTTGCTAATATCCAGTAGTGTGAGCTTCAAATCCTAATCTAAACTGGCTGCAGTGCAAAGTTATTTGCTCCCAAACAAATGTGCATTTTCCTTTGCTGATAACAATTATGATAGGATTACAATTATGTAGGATCTTAGAAGGAGCTGTCTAGCGCAATGTGCTCTAACAAATAGCCACATAGTTATTCAGGTTGAAAAAATACACAGGTACATCTAGTTCAACCAATAGAAAAATTAAATAAAAGGAAAACTTCCATATACACAAACCTGTACCCACAGTTGATTCAGAGGAAGAAAAAAAATAACCCTTGTTAGGCTAGGTACACACTATTGCTCTATTGCACTATTGCACAGCCACAGTAGATTATTTATTAGATGCATTGCAGGCTATAGCCTGCACTGCTGATCATTATATGCTGATGGTGGGGAGGATTCCCCCATCTATCAAGTTTCATTCCGTTTTTTTTTCACTCAACCCACTGCAGTCTATGGACTGCTTAAGTAGATTTGTATGTTTTTGCTATGATATTTCAGTTTATGGAGAACATACTTTATCTACTGAAATCAAAGTATTTAAGGTAACAGTTTTTACTGCAACATAGTTAGTAAGGTTGAAAAAAGACAAAAGTCCATCTAGTTCAACCAATAAAAAAACATGTGTTCAGGCTGTAAACTAGGCAAAGATAAAAATACATTTTCCCAAGCACATGATTCCTTTATAACATTAATTAGTTAAGCAATGACCATTTTTCATAATGCTTTAGACTTCCGTGAACTCCCATCATAAAAAATTCCCAACCATTAGATTAATTCAAGAGGAAAAAAATTAGGGTGAATTGGGCTCAATGTTTTTTTCAGCAAAAATAGTAACATTGTAAGTTCTCTATTTGAAATATTGAACTAGTTCACTGCAAATGCTATGATTACCAGAGTGTGAATACAGTAGAAATCCTACTTTGTAACAGGAACCTTTTTACTATAGCATTGGTAATGTATTTATTTAATTACATGTGTAAACTCCTAGAATCACTTTAATAAAAGCCCTGCTAATGAGCATGGCTTCTGTACCCACTGTACCTACTAATGTAATAATATATACCATACCGGACCAATGACCCTGGAAGCTAGAATTTACTGAAGTAGACACCGCTATACCAGTGATCAGTGCTAGCCTCCAGGTCTCAGGTTGAGCGGCTGCCGTGTTGCATTTTGAATGCAGGAGGTCAGCCACTCTACACAAACGCCATTCAGAGAATTATTTGCATTTTCTGAATGCATGCAAAGCATTCTCTAATTGAACAAGGTGGAGAGGAGGGTGGTGACTTTAAAGCCTAGCTAGCAGAAAAAATATTTAAAATTCTTGTTTTTATTTATTTAAAAGGCATTATTTAATTGTATTCTATCATAGCCACCCAACCCACCTCCAATCTTTAGCACTTTATTTTACAGAACCTTCATTCTGAGGCCTCCACTCGGGCCTGTGGCTGGGCCTTTCCGGGACTGCAAGATTACAACTGGCCTGGGGTTCCCCAGAATACTTGCATGCAGAAATAAAATGTGACCAAAAACAAAACTCCGGTACCAGGCACATATTACAGTTTTTCCTTTTAACATGCCAGTCTGTTGATATCAGCAAGCATGTAAAAATCAAGTTGAACTCCTATATTAACCCAGAGTGTGGTTCTGGGTTACTATAGTGTACCAAAATCAGTAACCCTGAGCCACACTCGGGATTACCCCAGAATGAAACTCACCTTCCCCTGTGACCCCCCCCCCCCCCGCTGTCCTCCCCAGCCGTCCTCCAGACATCCTCACTCTGTCTACCTGCTGTGTGCTCGGCCGATGCTGGCACCTGTCTTCCGGTTCCCTTCCCTGCGAGCGTTGCAACACAGGGGGGTGGAACTGGTGGCAAGTTCAAAAAGTAAATATTATTTTCCATTTTCTTCTTTTTTCTACATTTTTTCATTTTCCTTTTTTCCTTATTCATCAGTTTTTTTTCTCATACCTCTTTTTTAACATTTTATTCATGATATCAGTTAATATCATATCATTTTACAGTAATCCCCCGCTACATCGCGGTTCAGTTTTTGCGGTCCCGGTAATTCGCGTTTTTTTTTGTAATGTTATTTTACTATATAAATCATTAAAAATGAAATATTTTTGTGTTTTCCATAGCTCTTGCTATGTCTCTTAGTATCTTTTATGTGTTTAAATGAGTTTCTATTGTTTTAAAAGTGTGTTTAAAGACCTTAAAATGCTTCTACACGTACAGTGACAGTAAAAAACCATGCCTACAATGCATTTTAATAGGGTTTTTCTATTTCGCGGAATTTTACTTTTCGCGGCTGGGTCCGGAACGTAACCCCCGCAATGGAGGGGGGTTTACTGTATACTGTTTTAATTATTATTACATCATAGGTGTCATTTCATATTCCCTCTTTTTTGCATCTTATTCATGATATCAGATAACATCATGCCATTTTATAATAATTATCATGCATTTCATGCCTGTCATGGGGTTTTATGCAATTAAACTGTTTGTGCAATATAATCATACATATGTCATGTTGGTTTTAATTTGTCCCCTTAATATGAATATAGTCCTGTATTTTCCACAAATGCTATTGTAAACAGAAAGTGAGGTGATTTTTAATCAGACCATGGATTAATTTGTTTTGTGCAATATAATTATAGATATTCCGTTTCTCCAAAATATATATAGTCCTGTGCTTCCTGTTTTACCTTTGGTTATACGCACGGTATTGTAAACAGGAAGTGAGGTAACTCTTGATTGAATTTACATTCCTATTGGTGCCCCAGTAACCATGACATCCCTGGGAGCAGTATAAATTACATGGCTGTGAGCGGAAGTGATATCTTTGATATCGCCCCTTGTAGGCGGGCGAAACGCGTTGACACACTTCCGGCAAGCGGCAAACCACACAATGTCACTTCCTGTGTCCCGTGGAACGCACGCTGACTGGATTCCCGGAAGGAGCTTGTGATCGCCTTAGATGTGGATTCTGTGTCTTTTACATGCCTTTTTTCTTTCATCTTTTGTGAGTATTTTTTACCCTATATTAAATAAAGCTATTTTGCGGGCTTCACTATGTCAGCTTATTCATAGTTTGTGAGGTCGAAAAAAGACATCAGTCCATCCAGTTCAACCTATGGTGTGTGCGTGTGTTAGTACATTGTATACCCCTGTATGTTGTGGTCTTTAAGGTGCCCATCTAATAGTTTTTTGAAACTATCGATGCTCCCTGCTGATACGACTGCTTGTGGAAGCAAATTCCACATCCTTATTGCTCTGACAGTGAAGAACCCCTTACGTATTTTAAGGTTAAACCTCTAGTTTTAGTGAGTGGCTACGTGCCTTATTGTATTCCCTTTCTCTAAAAAGTTTGTTCCTTTTGCTAGGGTCTTCACCAGTACAGTATTTGTACATTGATATCATATCCCCCCTCAAGCGTCTCTTCTCCAGAGAGAATAAGTTCAATGCTTGTAGTCTTTCCTCATAGCCGAAGCCCTCCATTCCCCTAATTATTTTTGTTGCCCTTCTCTGGACTCTCTCCAGTTCCAGCACATCTTTCCTGAGGACCGGTACCCAGAACTGGACACCATACTCCAGATGTGGCTGGACCAGAGTCTCGTAGAGTGGGAGAATAATCTCTTTATTTATGGAGTGAATTCCCTTTTTTATACATGCCAGTATTCTGTTGGCTTTGCTTGCAGCGGCTTGACATTGCATGCCACTGCCAAGCCTGTTGTCCACTAGGCCCCCAGGTCCTTTTCCATCTTAGCTTCACCCAGAGGTTTCCCCCCTAGTGAGTAGCTTGCTTTCGTGTTTCTGACCCCCAAGTGCTTTACTTTACATTTTTCAACATTAAACCTCATCTGCCATGTAGTTGCCCACCCCATTATTTTGTTCAGGTCCGCTTGTAAGATTTCCACATCCTGCATAGAAGATATTGGCATGCTTAGTTTAGTAACATCCACAAATACCAAGATTGTGCTAGATATCCCCTCCTCTAGATCATTTATGAATAAATTAAACAAGATTGGTCCCAGGACAGAACCTTGGGGGACCCCACTTTCCAAAGTTGCCTCATCCGAGTACTCCCCATTTATCACCACCCTCTGGACTCTCCCCTGGAGCCAGTTCTCTATCCAGGTACTCACCCTATGGTCCATACCTACATTCCTTAATTTGTACAGTAAGCGTTTGTAGGGAACGGTGTCAAAGGCCTTTGCAAAGTCCAGATACACCACATCCACAGGCTTACCTTTATCTAGGTGGCAGCTCACTTCATCGTAGAAGGTTAATAGATTGGTTTAGCAAGAACGATTTTTCATGAATCCATGCTGATTACTACTAATAATATCGTTTTCATTACTAAAGTTTTATATATGGTCCCTTAACATCCCCTCCAAAATCATGCAGACTACTGATGTTAGGCTGACCGGCCTATAGTTACCCAGGATATATCTCGGCCCTTTTTTAAATATTGGTACCACGTTGGCTTTTTTCCAATCAGCTGGTATCATACCCGTCTGTAGACTATCCTTAAAGATCAGGAATAATGGTCTGGCAATCACCTGGCCGAGCTCTTTAAGAACCCTCGGGTGCAAGCTATCCGGTCCCGGTGATTTATTTATGTTAAGTTTCTCTAGTTTAGTTCTAAGTCTATCTTCTATTAGCCATGGTGGTACTTCTGATGTGTATTATTTAGTTTAGCCTTACAAGCTGGGTTAGTGTAGCCCCCGATTCTTTTGTGAAGACCGAAGAGAAGAAATTATTTAACACTTCCGCCTTTTCTCTGTCCTCTATGGCCATATTTCCCTTGTCGTCTTTTATGGGGCCAATGTGTTCTGGCCTCGCTTTCTTACTGTTTATATACTTAAAGAATTTCTTGGGGTTCTTTTTACTCTCTTCCGCTATATGTCTCTCGTGTTCTATTTTAGCCGCCTTGATTTTGTCTTTACATATCTTATTACACTCTTTGTAATGCTTGAATGCTGCCAATGACCCCTCAGTCTTGTATTTTTTGAAGGCCTTTTCTTTAGTATTAATATGCATTTTTATGTTGGAGTTTAGCCACCCAGGGTTTCGTTTTGCTCTTTTAAATTTATTTCCCTTTGGAATGCACTGGCCAATCCCTTTGTTTAGTATGCTCTTGAAGCACTCCCATTTTTCCTCCATGTTCTTTGTTCCCAGGGTTCTATCCCATTTGATATTTTCTAGCAGAGAGCGCAGTTTTGGGAAATTGGCTCTTTTAAAATTCAGTGTCCTTATATTACCCTTGTGTTTCCTATTACTATGATAAATACTGAATCTAATTGACCTATGGTCACTGTTTCCTAAGTTTCCCCGTATTTCTATATCCGTGAGCAGGTCTGTATTGTTGGTAATCAGTAGGTCAAGTACCGCATTGTTTCTTGTCGGTGCGTTCACCATCTGACCCATAAAATTGTCCTGCAAAACATTTAGGAACTGCCGAGCCTTGGCTGAATGCGCGGTTCCTTCTGCCCAGTCTATATCTGGATAATTAAAGTCCCCCATTATAATGACATTTCCCATCCTTGCTGCCAATATTATCTGTAAAAGGAGGTCTGCCTCCCCCTCCTCCCTCTGGTTGGGGGGCCTATAGCATACGCCCAATATTACCTTTCCTATAGTGCCTTCCCTTTTAGTTCTACCCATAGGGATTCTGCCTCGTCCATAGCTCCATTATTAATATCATCCCTTATATTTAACTGTACACTGGTCTTAATATACAGATATACTCCTCCCACCTTTTTTACCTTCTCTATCCCTGCGATAAAGGGAATACCCCTGAATGGTCGCCATCCAATCATGAGAGATGTCGAACCAAGTCTCTGTTATCCCCACAAAATCTAAGTCCTCCTCAAACATCAGTAGCTCCAGCTCTCCCATCTTGTTGGCCAGGCTTCTGGCATTGGTAAACAAACCTCATAATTTTGACCGGTTGCTCTTGTGATTTTTCCCCATACCCACCTTGGGTTTAGGGGCTCTGAACACCCTACCGCTAATGTCCCCCTTTGTGCCCTCTGAATCTTGCTCCCCGCTGGCTAATTCTACATCTGTACCCTCCCCCCATCACCTAGTTTAAAAGCCCCTCTAACTTTATGGCCATCCTCTCACCCAGTACGGCTGCACCCTCCCCATTTAGGTGCAATCCGTCCCTACCAAAGAGCCGGTGGCCGACTGAGAAGTCGGCCCAGTTCTCCAGGAACCCGAAACCCTCCTTACTACACCAGCTCCTCAGCCACTTGTTAACTTCCCTAATCTCCCGCTGCCTCTCCGGTGTGGCCTCTAGGTACAGGTAGTATTTCTGAAAATACTACCTTGGAGGTCTTATTCCTCAACTTAGCACCTAAGTCCCTGAAATCGTTTAGGACTCTCCATCTTCCTCTGCCTATGTCATTGGTACCCACGTGTACCATGACAGCTGGGTCTTCCCCAGCCCCGCCCAGTAATCTGTCCACCCAATCCGTGATGTGCCGAACCCGAGTGCCCGGTAAACAACAGATTGTTCGGCGCTCACGGCCTTTGTGACAGATTGCACTATCTGTCCTTCTAATGATTGAGTCCCCTATCACCAGCACCTGTCTTTCCTTTCCCTTTCTCCCGGCCTCACTGGAGGAGTTCTTCCCCTAGCAGCTAGGGGCTTCGCTCTGCTCCAGCAGTGCTGGTCCCTGACTGGTTTCCCCAACATCACGCAACGGGGCGTATTTATTGGGGTGCTCCAGCCCAGGATTGGCCTCCTTGCCTTTTCCCTTCTACCCTTCCTAACTGTCACCCATCTACTCTGCTCTGATGCCTGCACCTCCATTTCTCCGCCCACCTTTGTGCAGGCCCCAGCCTGCACCTGTCGGGTACGATCCCAGCTCTCCTTCGGTATAGACATTTGTCTCAGTGCTGCCAACTGCTTCCCTAGATTCAGGACCTGAGCTTCCAGGGAAGCAAAGTGCTTACATTTTGTGCATTTGTATTCGCCCTCGATCGCATGATCAAGGAACGTATACATACCACAAGATGTACACCGAATCGCATCTCCACACCCGCCGGGCATTGTACCTACTAATCTAATCTAATGGGGATTCAGTAATTTAAGTCTATCCTGTGTGGCTGTTTCCTAGCTTCCTATCTCTACTTTCTCACCCTCTGGTACTCCACGACACTCCCAGACACTCAGGTACTCACAGGTATTCACAGACACTCACCGGTACTCCCAGACACTCACAGTCGCAGAGCACAGTCAGTCACAGAACACAGTCATGCAATCAAAAAATGTGCTGCGCTACAAAAGAAATCTCCCAAATAAATGGAAAAGTGTTGATCTATCAAATACTTAATATATGATACAATCTAGAATGAAAAGCAAAAATGTGCACACAAATTATGAATTATCAGTGTGAAGAAAAAAGGGTGTTTTAAGTCCCAATAAAGTCCGTAGCTTTAGAACGTGAAAATGGTGTTCAGAAGAAATCAACCAAAAAAAGGTCCCAGAGGCTGAATCCAGATGACTCTTTTTAAGAAGATAGGGGAGACACCGACGTGCAGATCACCAGATACAAAAAACAAGATGGCTGCTTACCAGAGCTATATGGTCTCTCAACCTAATGAGCTGACCAAAACGAGCTTATGTGTAAAACCAGGGATAGTCACCGGATATTTCCTTATGGATCCAGATGCAGCATCTATCCTCTATATCCAGGCAATGGAATTTGTTGGTAATACCGCAATAAGCCACAAGGTGTCTCTCTATGCACTCACACACGATATCCACATCATAAAGTCAAAAGATAAAAATATATGCAGGGACATAGCGTAACTCCATTTTAAAAAATTTTATTCCAAGTAAAAGCAAACCGTGCACTCACGTTTTTAGTAGAGCATCAAGGCATGTGAAAAACAGCTAAGAGCGAGCAAACATCTCTTGCAGTATGGAGATCCTTGGTAGCCGGCTATTGGGAACACAGTCAGTCGCAGAGCACGCAGAGCACGGTCAGTCACAGAGCACGGTCAGTCGCAGAGCACAGTCAGTCACAGAGCACAGTCAGTTGCAGTCAGTCGCAGAGCACGGTGAGTCGCAGTCAGTCGCAGGGCAGGGCAGTCACAGAGTACAGTCAGTCGCAGAGCACAGTCTCAGTTAGTCGCATAGCACAGTCAGTTGCAGAGCACAGTCAGTCGCAGAGCACAGTCAGTCGCATTCAGTCGCAGAGCACGGTCAGTCTAAGGTATTTTTCCTGGTTGCTAAGGTACTACTACCAGTACCAAGGTACTTGCAGGTATCAAGGTACTAGGTACTTTCGAATCTACTGCTTGTCTGCCCTGGTCTATCCTCGTCTGATGGAAGATCCTGCAGCCTCCCCCTGCCAGTCTCTCTACACACTGTCTGTGCCTGTCTGTGTGATCCCCCTCCCCCTCACTCAGCCAAACAGCTGATTCAGCACACTCACGTTTCTGCTGTCTCCTGTCCGGTCAGTCAGTCCCCGCACGCCTCCAGGACTGTTCCTGCCGCCTGGTGTCTGTCACGTTGCGTCGGCAGTCCCCTTTCAGTCACTGGCTTCTGTCCGAGTCTCCCTCAGCTGTTCTTCCTCTCCTCTCACTCCACGTGGTGCTCTCCTCTGCCTCTAGTGGCTCTCCTCTGCCTTCCTTTGAGTGATATCGGAGGTATTTACAGTGTTGGTGATCTACTGGTCCATTTATTTCTGAGGCTCATTGATTCCTTGGGTAATTCCGGAGGGGGATATACTGTGTTGGAGATCACTGGTCCATTCACTTCTAAGGCCCATTAACTGTTTGGCTCTGGTGAGTGGATTCCCATAGGGGTTTTGATGCACCTTCCGCACTGTGGAGCACCATAGCATCTTTTGGCTTCAGGACTTTATTGAGCATGGCTGCACCCGACATGGGACTGTTTATATAATTTTAATTGTCATATTTTGGACATTTTTCCTCATCACCTTTGCGCTTTAGCACATATATTGAGCACTTTGTTTTTTACCGTATATTATATTATATTCCTTTATTACAGTTGGATTAAGCACTATTGCACTTTACGCACTCACATCCTATGATCCGGTTTAGCACCATTGCACCTTATGGTCATTATTTCATATAAACTGATGTTATTTACACATACCTAATCTTGGATATTTATACCATCGCAAGCGCTGTTTTTGGCACATTTTATCTTTCTAATGCCTCGTACACACGTGCAGATTATCTGAAGACTTTTGTCTGTAGACTTACCAAAACCATATAATATGAGGTCAAACCTAAACACTTTCAATTTGTATGCAATCCGGCAGGCCCTTGCACTACATAGAAAAGGTAAATCTGAAGACAAAAGTCTTCAGATAATCTGCACGTGTGTACGGGGCATTAGTTTTTACTTAGTGAGCAGCAGCTGCAAACACATATATTATCACATTTCAGTTCAGAGCGCGGGTTATCATTTTTGTACACAATTAAAATAAATGACTTGATACAAAGCTGTTATCCTAACGGATTACACTGTATCAAGTAATTTACCATTTTCACCTGCTGACTTTTCCAGTGCCCTGCCTGTGCTTTTCCAGTTCTTTGTACCTGGAAAATCGAGAACGACCATGGCGTCCAAAAAGCATTCTTTTTGCGCAAAAGCACTTTTAGATGAACTTGAAAACAGTGACGGCGAAACTGAGTTACTTGAAGAGCTGAGCGATAGCGATTTGTGGGAAAATTTGTCATCAGGTACAGAAAGTGACGATGACAGTGACAATTCTGTGACTGAGCTCAGCGATGTGTGGACTTGGTGCTCTATTGACTGCGGAACAGAGCAGGCAGCGCCCCCAAGATTCCCATTTACAGGAGCACCTGATATAAAAGTTGATGTCAACCATGACAACCCCTTGACATACTTCCAATTATTTTTGACCGATGAGGTTATTGAAAAAATTGTTCCCGAGACCAACCGGTACAAAGACCAACAATACGCTATGCATCGAAGGTTTGCAAGATGCAGAAAGTGGGAACCAGTGACCAAAGATTCAATTTCTGGGCCTAATAATTCTTCAGGGAGTGGTGGGGAAACCCCCTGCAGAAGTGGTATTGGACAACCAATTCATTATTTGCCCCTCCATTCTTTGGCACGGTCATGTAAGAATAGCGATTTTCCCTTATAATGAAATATCTGCACTTTGAAAATAATGAAGAATTTCATGAAACTACCCATCCTGCACCAAAACTAAAAAAAAAGTGGAAAGTTATCAAATGATTCTTCAGAATTTCCAATGGAGCTATGTGCCAGAAAGATACATCAGCATAGTTGAAAGTCTAATGGCCAACAAGGGAAGGCTCAGCTGGGTGCAATACATTGCATCAAAGAGGGCATGATTTGGTGTAAAATCCTACATGCTGTGGGAATCAACTGGCTACATTTGGAATTCAGTGATATACACTGGAAAAGGAACAACATTTGATGAAAAATACAGCAATTATGGAGTGGCAACATCTTCTGTTCTTTCACTGATTGAGCCATTGCTAAATCAGGGATATTTTACCACTTATTTTGTTTATTGCCGCTTCTGCTTACGGCGGCCAAAAGCTGCATTCCTCTACTCTAGAAACAGCCCCAGCTTCCCATGGTAGCTATGTGGCTACGTAAATTGTGTATCTTAATGAGATGGAGGACCTTGTGGCCGCTGAGAAGGGTTCCAGAGACAGATTCCTCAAGCGCTGGTATTATTGACATGAGTTCAGGTTTTCTGCAGAGTACAAGGACTTAATTGCTTAAGGCGGTCTGGACCTGGGGGTTGGCCTCCCCCCACCCCCCCCCCTTTTTCTTTTTATTTGTTTTGTTCTTCTTTTCTCTTTCACTCTATCCTTTCCCTCCCTTCTTCTCTCCTATTCTTCTTGGGCTACACCTTCCTTCCTGCGTTTCTTTTCAAAAAGCCCGTCTTATGGGCACGAAACCTGTTTCCCCCTCCCCAAGGGCATACGTACAGTTGACTTCTCCTTTAGACGCTACTGTGGTTACTAGCCATCTGGGTATTTCCTCTACATTCCCATATGCCGGTAATATGATAGATGCCGGTGGCGGTGGAGAATTCCCCAGAGTTTTCTCACTATTCTATCACTATTTTACCACTTATTTTGTTTATTGCCACAGTGGACCTAGCGGAGTACCCATATTCGCTTCATGATTTACTATGCTTATCATTCCATTCGGATGAGTACTCACATGATCGGTTAATTGATGTTTCTATAAGACAAGGTTGTACTTCCACTCCATGCCTTACATATATGTATATCTAGCTGTTGGGTACTGTTTTACATATGTATTACAATTGTTCCACTGTATGGCTCCTTGTTTCCATAAATAAAGAATTTACAAAAACAAAAAAAAAACCTGATGCCTATGGAACCGTAAGGGCTAACCAGCGTGACACAACACCAATGTTTGGCAAAAAGAAGCTGAAGACAGGAGAAATGGTTGCCTGGCAGAAAGGTAAAATGATGGCACTGCGATGGAAGGACAAGAAAGATATCTGTCTAATGATTACAGTGCATAACACCTCCACTGTTATGGTACGCATGAAAGGTGGGAAAGAAGTCATGAAGCCACAAATAGTGATAGACTACAACAATACAATGGGAGGTGTCGACAGAGCTGACCAAGCAATGACATTCTATCCAGCTATGAGGAAGCAGCAAAAAAAATACTATAAAAAGATCTTCAGACATCTTTTTGAGCAATGCTTGTGGAATGCATACATTCTGCTCAAAAAAAGAGTGACAAGCCTTTGATTCATGCGGACTTTATTTGGAAAGTTGCCAAACAAATCTTTTGGAGTCACCAAACACCATCAATGGCTGTGAACAGATCTGGATGTTGTGCTGTTGGCGTTGTCAACCCGGAACGCCTGACTGGTCGTCACTTCATGGACTACATCCCACCAACTGAGAAAAAGTCGGCACCTACAAGAATGTGCTTGGTTTGTTGCTCGAAAAGAGATGACAGTGGAAGGAAAATAAGAAAAGAAACCAGATACTATTGTCCCGATTGTGATGTTAGACTTTGTGCAGTCCCATGTTTCAAAATATTTCATACCCGAGATGTTTACTGAACCTTTATTACAGTGATTAGTAATATCGCACCCCTTGTTTGTACATATTTCAGTGTTTTTGGTTTGATTATATTATTGAATAAAATGTATTATTATTATATTATAATTTATGATTTCATGTTTCAAACTTTATCATACCCGGGATATCTACTAGACTCTTGTTTGGACAGATTTAAGTGGGTTATTCCGAAGAATTACAGGCCTAAAATAAAAAACAACATATTTCCATGCAAAACAATGCACAAAAATTAGCACAAAAATTCTGACATAATCAGACCGCCAGGGAGGTTAATGATAGAAACTTGAGTAACATTTTTTCACTGTTGACCTTATTTAATTGACCTTATTTTTTGATTATTTTCCACCATTTATTGACCTTATTTTCCACCCAGGCCATTGTAAAATGACGCCAAGTGGGAGCCCTATTGTTCTGGGTGGTCATCACTGTGGTGTCTACTGGACACAGCAAATGATAGCTCAGTGCACTGGCCGACAGACGGTACCATGTGGTCGCTCTGACCAATCACAGCAGATCACATGACAATTGTAAACAATGAATGGCTTTGATTCACGTCATTCATTGTGTATAATTGTGTTGCTAACTTTGATTGGCCACAGTAATCACATGGTACAGAGAGGGCCAATGACAGCACATCTGTACCATGTGATTAGCAGTGGCCAATCACAGCAATATACACTGAATGAATATATTTAATTCAATAGAAATTCCTGCTTTTAACAGTGAAATTCACTGCTATAAGCGATCATACTGTGTAAAAATAAATCCCGATCTCCCCAGAGTAGTACAGTGTTAATTACTCTGCATTGCTCTGGTAACATTTAATATTATATTATAATTTATGATTTTGTGTTTCAACCTTTATCATACCCGGGATGTCTACTAGACTCTTGTTTGGACAGATTTAAGTGGGTAATTCCTAAGAATTACAGTCCTAAAATATAAAACAACATATTTCCATGCAAAACAATGTACCACTTGTAGCACAACAATTCTGACATTATCAGACTGCCAGGGAGCTTAATGATAAAAACTTGAGTAATATGTTTTCACTGTTAAAAAAATTAAAGTTAAAAATAAATCCTGATCATCTCCCCAGAGTAGTACAGTGTTATTGGCTCTGTATTGCTCTGGTAACATTTTGAAGAAAAAAAAAAAATTCTTACATACTGTTACCAGTCAGAGTCCCTGCTCACTATCACACCAGCTATATGACGACACTGAATTCCACTAGTGACAGTATGTAAAAGAATAAAAGAAAATTAAAAAAAAAAAAACAATTTTCCAAAAGATAGTGGCATGAATGACAACCTCACAAAACGCACCATGCCTCTCACTAAATACCTTGGACTGTCTACTTTCCAAAAATGGGTAGTTTGGGGGATCATTCTACTGCCCTGCCATTTTTGTGCCTCAAGAAATGGGATAGGCCGTAATTATCAGGATTGATCGATTTGTCATCAATCTTTGCTACAATGTAAAGTAGTGAGTGTACAGCTTGTATAACAGTGTAAATGTGCTGTCCCCATAAAAAAACTAAACACGCTGCCATTAATGTCTAAACCGCTGGCAACAAAAGTGAGTACACCCCTAAGTGAAAATGTCCAAATTAGACCAAATTAGCCATTTTCCCTCCCCAGTGTCGTGTGACTCGTTAGTGTTATAAGGTCTCAGGTGTGAATGGGGAGCAGGTGTGTTGAATTTGGTGTTATCGCTGTCACTCTCACATACTGGGCACTGGAAATTCAACATGGCACCTCAGGGCAAAGAACTCTCTGAGGATCTGCAAAAAAGAATTGTTGTTCTACATAAAGATGGCCTAGGCTATAGGAAGATTGCCAAGACCCTGAAACTGAGATGCAGCATGGTGGCCAAGACCATACAGCAGTTTAACAGGACAGGTTCCACTCAGAACAGGCCTCGCCACTGTCGACCAAAGAAGTTGAGTGCATGTGCTTGGCGTCATATCCAGAGGTTGTCTTTGGGAAATAGACATATGAGTGCAGCCAGCATTGCTGCAGAGGTTGAAGTAGTGAGGGGTCAGCCTGTCATTGCTCAGACCATACGCCGCACACTGCATCAAATTGATCTTCATGGCTGTCGTCCCAGAAGGAAGCCTCTTCTAAAGATGATGCACAAGAAAGCCTGCAAACAGTTTGCTGAAGACAAGCAGACTAAGGACATGGATTACTGGAACCATGTCCTATGGTCTGATGAGACCAAGATAAATGTATTTGGTTCAGATGGTGTCAAGCATGTGTGGCGGCAACCAGGTGAGGAGTACAAAGATAAATGTGTCTTGCCTACTGTCAAGCATGGTGGTGGGAGTGTCATGGTCCCTTCGGAGACTGGGCCGCAGGGCAGTATTCCAATATAATATATGTATATATATCACCAGAGCTTCACAGGTTGCCACTGGAGTCCTCTTACACTCCTCCATGACAACATCATGGAGCTGCTGGATGTTAGAGTCCTTACGCTCCTCTACCTTCCATTTGAGGATGCCTCGCAGATGCTCAATAGGGTTTAGGTTTGGAGACATGCTTGGTCAGTCCATCACCTTTACCTTCAGCTTCTTTAGCAAGGAAGTGGTTGTCTTGGAGGTGTGTTTGTGGTCATTATCATGTTGGAATACTGCCCTGCGGCCCAGTTTCTGAAGGTAGGGGATCATGCTCTGCTTCAGTATGTCACAGTACATGTTGGCATTCATGGTTCCTGCAATAAACTGTAGCTCCCCAGTGGCGGCAGCACTCATGCAGCCCCAGTCCATGACACTCCCACCACCATGCTTCACTGTAGGCAAGACTCGCTTGTCTTTGTACTCCTCACCTGGTTGCGGCCACACACGCTTGACACCATCTGAACCAAATACTTTTATCTTGGTCTCATCAGAACACAGGACATGGTTCCAGTAATCCATGTCCTTAGTCTGCTTGTCTTAAGCAAACTGCTTGCAGGCTTTCTTGTGCATCATCTTTAAAAGAGGCTTCCTCCTGGGACAACAGCCATGCAGACCAATTTGATGCAGTGTGCGGCATATGGTCTGAGCACTGACAGGCTGACCCCCCACCCCTTAAACCTCTGCAGCAATGCTGGCAGCACTTATACGTCTATTTCCCAAAGACAACCTCTGCATATGACGCTGAGCATGTGCACGCACCCTCTTTGGTCAACCATGGCAAGGCCTGTTCTGAGTGGAACCTGTCCTGTTAAACTGCTGTATGGTCTTGGCTACCATGCTGCAACTCAGTTTCAGGGCATTGGCAATCTTTTTATAGCCTAAGCCATCTTTATGTAGAGCAACAATACTTTTTTTTCAGATCCTCAGAGTGTTCTATGCTACCTGGTGCAATGTTGAACTTCCAGTGACTAGTATGAGAGAGTGAGAGCAATAACACCGAATATACCACACCTGCTCCCCATTCACACCTGAGACCTTGTAACACTAACGAGTCACATGACACTAGGGAGGGAAAATGGCTAATTTGGCCCAATTTGAACATTTTCACTTGTACTCACTTTTGTTGCCAGTGGTTTAGACATTAATGGTTGTGTGTTGAGTTATTTTTAGGGGACAGCAAATCTACACTGTTATATAAGCTGTACACTCACTACTTTACACTGTTATACAAGCTGTACACTCACTAATTTACAATGTAGCAAAGTGTCATTTGTTCAGTGTTGTCACATGAAAAGATAGAATAAAATATTTACAAAAATATTAGGGATGTACTCACTTTTGTGAGACACTGTGTGTGTGTATATATATATATATATATATATATATATATATATATATATATATATATATATATATATATATATATATATATATATATATATATATATATATATACACAGTACCATAGTCTGTGGACTCTATAACTTTCTACAGACTAAATAGTATACACTGGTTACTGATTTGAGTTGTTTTCACCAAAGAAATGTAGCAGAATTCATTTTGGCCTAAATTTATGAAGAAAGATTATTTATTTGCAAAATTTTATAACAGAAAGGAAGAAAAACAAGTTTTTTTTTTTTTTTTTTTTTTTTTTTTAATTTTCTGCCTTTATTTTTTAATTTATTTACAAAAAAGAGAAAAACCCCAGTGGTGATTAAATACTACCAAAAGAAAGCTCTATTTGAGTGAAAAAAAACTGATCAAAATTTCATATGGGTACAGTGTTGCATGAGGACTTGTCATTTGAAGTGTGACAGTGCTGAAAGCTGAAAATAGGCCTAGGCAGAAATGTGTCCGATATTGAAGTGGTTAAATAAATCTTCTGGTTGAGACCATCGCTAATAACTAACCAGATCAATACAGTCTGAAAACGAACATTTGGAAATGACGGTTGGTTTCAGTGAGCATAGAATATTTATTTTGTTGTAAACAGAGAGGTTGATTGAAATAAACTGCTGCATAGAAAACTACTTCTACCTATTCGCAGTCATGCGATATCTCTGTCTGCCAGACACTTCCACATTCCACAACCAGGCCCCCTCATTATTACATTATTAATGGGCATCGATAACAATGTCCACTCATTGACCACAGTCACCTATGCCAATTACCTCCACCTTCACTTAGTTAAGCCTCTCCAGATGAGCCAAGACCAGACAGTCACTGTCCCCATTGTCTTCAAATTAACTGACTGCTGTGTACCCATCCAAGCACACATTACGTAGAAAATTATTCTGATAGCTGAAGGAAGGCCACACAGCTAAGCAGACAAGTTGCTGTAGCCTAAACAGAGAGCTTTCTGTCTCTAAGAAAAGAGGACGGCATGATGCACTTCACCCTAACAAATTTAGAAAATTTTATTTCCATATATTTAAAAAAATAGGTAGCAAAGGTTGGACCATCTTTACAAATTTTTGCATATTAGAAAAGGAAGATAGAATTTCTGACCTGATCAAGAATTGGATTTCCGTAGGTTTAATAAACTTCCACAGGCAGCTGGTTTATGAGTGATTAACAAAGCTGAAACACACACATACTTTTCCACCATAAAGAAAGGGTGAGGCCGGTTCAAAGTTTAACCAACTAATCAAATGCCCTTCATGACATAAGAAAGGAAACAATGACAAACATTGCTAATATTTGTTCCACAGGAAGGTAAAAATATATATATTTTTTTGAACTTTGCATTTGGTATTCTATGTAGCCTATGTATCCTTTTTAGGTTTGTTGTTGGACCAATAAACATTTTAAATGTTTGTATTAACTGTGGTTTTGGTCTTTCACCTAAGCTTTTACAACACTGGTTCGTGGCTGTACAGACTCATAGAATCTTTGAGGATTGAGTATCTTTGTGGGTAAATTGTCATGCTTGGGCATCACAATTGGTGCTCAGGGTTTTCACCTCTGAGCTGTGAGGGATTTCAATTTTATGAACTATGAGTATCATTGCACATCGCCTGAATTGTCCATTTTGTAATTTAAATGATGCTGCACATGTGATCAGTTGTGGCGCCAGCCATTGGATGGTTTGACAGTTTGACTGAGAACATCCAATGTGACAGTTACATTCCCTGCATGTGTTTTTTCAGTTTACCAGAATACATTAGCTGCTGTTGAGATCCAGAGTTGTTGGCCTTTTTTACATTTATGCTACCTTCATATGGGTTTATACATAATGTTCATTTCCAGGATAGACATATAGATATAATTTGAATTATTATACACTAGTTCATAGTATGTTTAAGTTGCCAATGACAAATATGCCCATACTCTCTTGGAACGTAATAGGGTTGTCAAGCCCTCTGAAAAGAACTAGGAATTTCTGTGGATAATGAAGATAGATATTTGTTAAAATATTGTAGACTTTATAATATTACATGTCTACTGGCGCTTGTTTTACCAGCATTTGGGAAGTGTGTTTCAGCGTATGTGGCTTAGTGCCCGCGCAGGAAAGTGACCTCATTTGCGCAATGATGCCAGTAGGTGGACTCCTGTGGGAGTATATGTGAGCCAATCTTGGGCTTCATTTCCTTTTCCTCTGAGCATGTTGCATGCTCCTGATGGTGGTAATGTTTGAACATATTACAGATATGCTAAGGGTTTAATAGTCTGTTTTACCTGGTATGCATTTTTGATCCAGTTTGTATTAGAGCTGCATAATTAATCATTAAAAAAATCGCAATCTCAAGAGAGGTGAGGAGCCTGCACAGCCGACCCTGTTTGATATCCTAAGAGCTGTTAATAAATGTACAGCTTCTGTGGACACCTTCAAGGCACAGTTTGGGGGGCTGACAGAGGCATTGGTCCTGATTAGACAAGACCTCCAAAAAGTGAGGGAAAGAACAACAGCAGGAGAAAACAGGATCAGTGACATTGGGGATCAGCTGCCACCCCTGGACAGGGAGCCTCAGTCCACAGCCAGGCTGGTCAGAGCAACAGATATGAGAGCTGAGGACATTGAAAACTGCCTCAGGTGGAATAATTTACAGATAGTGGCCTGCCAGAGAAGGTGAAAGGCAGGGACCCCACTGACTTTGTGGAACGCTATCTATTGGATGTTTCTGGCAAGGAGGTCTTCTTGGCTCTGTACGCAGTAGAGAGAGCACATAGAGTCCCTACGCGACCGTTATAGTCAGGGAGACCACCACGCACCATGTTGGCGTGACTTTTGAATTACAGAGATAAGGAAACAATTCTTCACTTGGCCAGAGAACGACAGAACATTCAGTTTAATGGGGATTGTAAATCATTTAATCCGGTTACTCGGCAGAGGTCCAGAAAAGCAGAGCTAAGTTTACATCGGTCAAGCAGCGTCTTCAGAAGTTGCAGGCCTCTTATGCAATGCTATACCCGGCCAAACTCTGCATAACAGCTCAGGGGCATGTACACTTTTTTGAAAATGCAGCAGACGCTTCTGCCTGGCTTGATTCGAATTAACATATGTTCCGTCCGTCACAGAGACCCATGGACGAAGATAAATGAATGGCCTTAACCTTCACACTGCTACCTTTTTATACCCTGGTGAGAGCAATTTAAGTATACCTACCCAGCATTGAGGATAGTTATCGGGAAGAATTTCACTATGCTTTACAAAGAGCAATAGAAATCTGATATATTCACTCAGAGATGGCCTTACTGGTACTTTACCTCAGGTTTATCTTTTTGCTACCTAGTTTTTATTCCGTCCGGTTGGTGGTAGGAGGGACCAGTTGTTCCTCACAGATATTTACAAGTTTTTTTTTTTTTTTTTTTCTTCCAAATACATGGTTTTTGCCTTACTTGTTTTCACTCTTGTGCCTACGACAATATGAGAAGCCAGCAGACATCACAGCGGAACATCTTCCTGTGGCCTAAGCACCTCCTGTCTATTGATGGGAGAACACGGAGGTTAGTGTATGCCCGACTTACTAAAGGCAGTGCAATCGGGTCAACCCTCTTGTTGGTTGGGGGACAAGTGAGGTTTCTGCTATATACTAAGCATACACAAAAGAGTTGCCTTGTTATAATGACTTTCTTGGGGTCCTACAGAGTCCAATGGAACTATGTAAGAGGGGCTACGTGCTTGTTTTATACCCTGCAACACGCCTAACCTCTTTTCTGTCATGTCTACAGTAACTATAGTTTCGTGGAACATTAGGGGTCTCCATGATGCCCTAAAACGCACTATGATTTACACTTTACTTTGGAAGCATCTACCTGCAATTTGTGCACTACAAGAGACGCACCTCACCAGAGACTCTCTGTCATGTCCTGATTTTGCCTGGGTTGGGAGAGCGTACCATTCCACTCACACTGTATATTTGAGGTGTGTGTGCTTTGATACACAACTCCATAGACTACCAAGAGCTGGATGGTTCTGTTGATACCGAAGGTAGATTTGTGTTTTTCAAAACCAAGTAAACACTGTGCTGGCGAGGGGAGCTGCTAGCACTTGGAATAGCGGTACAGGCTTCCAAAATAAAAAACAATAAACAGATAGTGCAGCACTTATAACAATAAAAACTTTAATATAACATTATTATAAAACAAAAAAAAGAAATTATAAAATTGATGTAACAGGAATAATAAATAGGTTCATAAAACATCCATAAAAGGTGATCAAGTCCAGGAGAGAAAAAGGGGTAGATGACGCCACCAATCTCAGAGGAACCACAAAACGGATAGTGAGAAAGGGTGACTGGAAAATAAGGAAGAACACTTCACACCCTCTGTGATAAGGTAATCTCCTTACCAGATTAAGTGGACCACTAGGTTATAGGTGGTCAAACCAGGTATCTCATTAGCGATGGCCTTGCGGTTTGCCCAGCGGTCGGTTCATGGGCGAACTTTGCTCGTTCGCAATTCGCCAAACGTGCGAACGTATGGCGATGTTCGTGACCACCATATTAGTTTAAATTGTGAAGAACTTTGACCCATGACACATGCATCAGGTGGTACAGGACAGCCAATAGAGACATTTCAGCACATGGACATACCCCCTATCTTATAAATAGACCTGATCTGGCTGCCATTTTGCCTTTTGTCAGTGTAGGGAGAGGTCCACAAAAGACCTTTTAAGGACTGGTATAGGTGTACTATTGTTTGGCCTATATTCTGTCTTTTGTCAGTGTAGGGAGAGGTTGCTGTGTGGAGCAGGGACAGACTGTTAGTGACGCAAATGGCTAGGTAATAGGTCCACAAAAGTCCTTTTAAGGACTGGTATAGGTGTACTATTGTTTGTCCTATATTCTGTATTTTGTCAGTGTAGGGAGAGGTAGCTGTGTAGAGTAGGGACAGACTGTTAGTGACACAAATCGCTAGGTAATAGGTCCACAAAAGTCCCTTTAATGACTGGTATAGGTGTACTATTGTTTGGTGTGCAGTATATAGGGGTGTAATACACTTATAATATACTTTCTAATATAGAAAGCATATTATAGTGGATTTGCATAGTGCAGCATTGTGACTGGTGAGAGGTTGCTGTGTGAAGCAGGGACAGACTGTTAGTGACACAAATCGCTAGCTAATAGGTTCACAAAAGTCCTTTTAATGACTGGTATAGGTGTACTATTGTTTGGTGTGCAGTATATAGGGGTGTAATAGACTTCTAATTTCCTTTCTAATATAGAAAGCATAATATAATGGATTTGAAGCGGGGTGTTGTATAACAATGTACTTTCATCATAGTGTATTTGGGTACTGCAGAAATTTTGCCTCTTTCACTGCGTTCCCTCTGCTACACACAGTGACAAACAGTACTGGGAAAAAAAGTATTATAACTGGTGTGATATACCAGTGGCCCCCCAAAACAACAGATTGAAGCGGGGTGTTATAAAACAATATACTTTCATAATAGTGTATTTGGGTACTGCAGAAAGTTTGCCTCTTTTGCTGTGTTAACTCTGCTACACACAGTGACAGAAGTTACTGGGAAATATTTTTTATAACTGGTGTGATAGACCAGTGCCCCCCCAAAACGATAGATTAAAGCAGGGTGTTATATACCTTCTTCCACATATACTGCGCTTCTCTAGAGACTTTTATCACAGGGTCATTTAAAAAATGACATGCAGAGGAAGAGGCAGGCCCTTCCGCAGGAGCGGTAGGGGTAGGGCAGGAGCACCAGGCCAAAGTGGGAAGTTGCAGAAGGTGCGTTCAATTACATCAAAGGACGCACCAGACTTGGTTGAGTGGCTCACTCAGCCTTCCTCTTCTGCACCATCCTCATCCTCTCTATCTGCACCCTCTTCACTCTCTGCTGTGTGCACCCCCAAAGACCCCACCACCAACACCACCACCACCATATACCCTCCGCTTGAGTCACAGGAATTTTTTTCTGATCCATCACAAGACATTTACGATGCGCAGCCATTCTTGGCATCGGATCAGGAAGAGGAGGTAGCAACAGCCGCCACTCAGCAGTATGACGACAGTACCCAGATCAGCCCAAGGAGGTTGGTCTCCGCTGTTGCTGCCTATTCCGAGATCTCTAATGTTAGTGGTGGAGAAGGTGACATCGATGATGCAGAGGCAAAATTTCTGCAGTACCCAAATACACTATTATGAAAGTATATTATTATAAAACGCCCCGCTTCAATCTGTCGTTTTGGGGGGCCACTGGACCAACGCACCAGTTATAATACTTTTTTCTAATTGCGTTTGTCACTCTTTGTAGTTGTAGTATCGCTGCAGAATCGCTCACCAGTCACAATGCTGCACAATACAAATCCACTATAATATGCTTTCT
>NC_138773.1:158650471-158652971 GCF_965119305.1 Pelophylax lessonae
ATCTCGTCCTGCAAGGTCCGGAGTTTGTCCTCCGGCAAGAACACCTTTGCCTGAGCAGAATCCAGGATCATTCCCAGATAGGGAAGACGAACCGATGGAGACAACGTCGACTTCTGTACGTTGATGGTCCATCCGAACTCCTGGAGTGTCTGTACCGTGGTGGACAGATCGCGCAGTAGGTCCTGGCTGACACTCGACCTTAGTAGGAGATCGTCCAGATACCCCAAGACCGCAATGCCCCGAGCATTTAGCAGGCCCAGAACCGGTGCCAGCACTTTGGATAAGACCCTCGGAGCCGAAGCGAGACCGAAAGGTAACGCCACAAACTGATAGTGGTCCTCCGCTATTGCGAACCGAAGGTACCTCTGGTGACCCTCGAAAATGGGGATGTGTAGGTACGCATCCTTCAGGTCTATAGAGGCCAGGAACTCCCCCGGACTCATAAGATTCCATACGGAACTTTAGAACGCGCACGGAGCGGTTCAAACCCTCCCGAAAACCTGTCCCGATGAGGCACCGGGACAATCACCCCCTGGGCAAGGAGGTCCTGCACCGCTTGATGCAGGTCCTGCAGACGCACTGGAGGCAAATGAAGATTTGAGGGGAAAAATCTGTCCGCCGGCCTGGAACGGAATTCGATCTTGTACCCAGATCGAATGATTTCCTGAACCCACCTGTCCGGAATTCGGAGCAGCCAAGGTTGGAGGAAACCGCGCAAACGTCCCCCCCCATCTGAAACGGGTGATGGCGCCCCTTCAGGCAGAGGCGGGTTGACCCGCCGAGCCGGCATTGCCGGACTTCTGCTTGCCTGCCCAGGGCTTCTTCTGGCTACCTTGGCCCTTGAAGGGCTTGCCCTTGGATTGGTTTCGAAAGGCACGAAAGGACCCCTGAGTGGATCGAGAAGTAGAACCCCGCTTGAGACGAAAGGACTTGTTCTTCAGGTTCTGGGGCAGCAAGGTGCTCTTGCCCCCCGTGACGCATTTCACCAAGGTATCCAATGCCTTGCCAAAAAGGCGAGAACCAGCATAGGGAAAAATCAGCAACTGTTTTCCGAGACGACTGGTCAGCCGACCAGCTCTTCAGCCAGATCAGTCAGCGGTTAAGCACCGCAACACTAGAGGCGCGCTACCAAAGGGGCCTCATTTAAGGCCGCATCACACAAATACATGACCCCTTGGTGAATTTGATCCACCATGGCCAGCCTGGCAGGCGGAACAGAATCAGACACGAGGTTGCTCCCAAGCACCTTAGTCCAATCAGCCACCACCTGAGCCACCAGAACGGACGCGAAAACAGGTCTGAGCAAGGAACCCGCCACTGTGTAGGAATGGCGGGCTAGAGACTCCAACCGTCTGTCCGTTGGATCCCAAAAAACGGGGTCTCCTCAGTAGGGATCAAGGTAGCCTTGTTCAACATGGCCAGTGTGATCCACCTGTGGAGGCACACACCATCATGATTCCGTAGCCGGTGCAAAAGGATGAAGCATTTTAAACCAACTAGGCACCAGGAAGGGCCGTTTCAAAGTGCGCCACAGTTCATTAACAGTGTAATGAAACTCAGCTGGGCAGGGAAAAACCTGCGCCGACTTGCGGGTCCTGTGTGTCCCAAATGAGGACACAATGCCCGGAGGATTGGGCTCATCCTCCAAATGTAGTGTTTCCTTAACAGAAACAATCAATTCATCCATGGTCGCGCGTTCTACAGGCGACCCCGGGGGAGAATCATCAACCCCCTCCGCCTCCCCCTCAGACCCCAGCGGGTCTAAGGATGAGCGAGACCCTGAAAAGGGCACGCCCGCCGCAGCAGCCATATCACCATCTGAATCAGAGGAGAGACACAATCTGGGCCTCTTTCTAGCAGCACGTTCAGCCATCAGCACCTCCATTTTGGACACTAAGGACGCCACTACAGCGGCCAAATCAGGCATAACAGGGGCCACAGCAGGACTGGAGTCCCCCACCAGGGCTGGAGGGAATTTGTTGTCCTGAGAATCCATTGCCCAAGGTGAAAAATAACAGTGCAATAAAAAAGGGAACTGTCCCTTTAACAGCGCTGCGGAGTGCGCAGCCCACCGCTATGTTAACAGTGACAAAGACCCCCAATAGGAGAAGAAAACTGAGCCAGAAATGACAAAACAGAAGGTTATGGAAGAGACAGTCTGCAGAGCCCACAGAGTGTTACCACCAAGGTCGCTGCTTCAGAGGAAAAGGAAGTGAGGTCAGAAGAGGCTGAACTATAAGCTGCAAAGGACTCAGGGAAAATGGCTGCCCATAGAACTGAATGGGAGACATCGGGAAAATGGCCGCCGAACATGTGCGGAATGATCGTTCTGCCACACGCAAGATGGCACCGGATGTCGCCAAAACAGCATGCAATACAGCCCACAGTGAAGCCAACATGCTTGCCCAAAGTAAAGATGGCGGACCGCGCGGTTTTACCCCCACTGCGGCCGCCACACACATCGCCTGCACCCCCAGTGAAACACCTAAGTGACACAGGG
>NC_138773.1:158657971-158810471 GCF_965119305.1 Pelophylax lessonae
AGACTTGAAAGCCAGAGTATCAGATAACATAAGCCAAAAAAGTAATTGAGCTCTTTTCTTTGAAGACAACTAAAAAGAAAATCCCTTAAAAGTAGAATTATAGGAAAAACTTTTTTTTAAATTTTCGAGAGTCAGGGAGGGTTATAACCCCGGTAAGATTTTTTTTTTCGACATCTTTGTCCCATTGGGGAGATTTCCCTTCACTTCCTGTCCCACAACCAAAGAGGAAGTGAGTGAAAATCCCTGCAAATTAACCACTTGCCGACTGGGCCTTAGCCGAATGACGGCTACAGCGTGGTCGGCTTATTCTGGGAGGGTGTACAATGACGTCCTCCCAGAATCGCACTTTCCGTGCGCCCCCTGGGGCCCGGCGCATCACGGATTGTGGTAAAGAGCCCTTTACCATGTGATTGCTCCGTCCAATGACGGAGTGATCAGTTGTCAACAAACCGACATGTCCGGTTCAGTGCTTTCCTCTTCTCGCACGCTGTAGTTGCACTCATCTTCTGCCTCCGCTATGCCTCAATGTCAGTTATGCCCATCCGTGCCACATCCATGACTCATCTGTGCCCACCCATGCCACCTTAGTGGTCATCTGTGCCCATCCATGCCACCTTAGTGGTCATCTGTGGCTCATCCATGCCAAATCCGTGCTCATCTGTGCCACGTCAATGTTCACCCGTGCCTCATCCATGCCACATCAGTGCTCACCCGTGTCACATCCATGCCACGTCAGTGCTCACCCGTGCCACAGCCATGTCACGTCAGTGCTCATCCGTGCCACAGCCATGCCACGTCAGTGCTCATCCGTGCTACAGCCATGCCACGTCAGTGCTCATCCGTGCCACAGCCATGCCACGTCAGTGCTCATCTGTGCCACAGCCATGCCACATCAGTGCCACGTCCATGCCACATCAGTGCTCATCTGTGCCACATCCATGCCACGTCAGTGCTCATCTGTGCCACATCCATGCCACGTCAGTGCTCATCCGTGTCTCATCCATGCCATGTCAGTTCTCATCTGTGCCACATCCATGCCAAATCATTGCTCATCCGTGCCACATCAGTGCCCTACAGTGCCTCACAAAATTGTAATGGAAAGTCAGGAAATGCATGTTGGGCCTCTGTATGTGGCTAGGCTGTGTAAAAGTCTCAAACATGTGGTATCACTATACTCCAGAGTAGCAGAATGTATTTTGGGGTGTCATTTTTGTTATGTACATGCTATGTGTTAGGAATATCTTATAAATTGACAACTTTGTGTAAAAAAAAAAATGCGTTTTCATTTTCTGTCCACATTTTCCAAAAACTTGACATGTTCAAAAGACCCATTATGCCTCCTAGATAATGTGTTGAGTGTTTGCTTTCCAAAATGGGGTCATTTAGTGGGCATTTCCATTGTCCTGGTGCTCCAGGGCCTTCAAAAGTGTGATAGATTGTCAGGAAATTATATGGTAAACACCTGAATGTGCTACTAGGATGTTGGGCCTCTGTGTGTGTGGCCAGGCTGTGTAAAAGTCTCACACATGTGGTATCGCCATACTCAGGAGTAGCAGAATGTATTTTGGGGTATAGTTTGTGTGAGAAATAACTTGGTAATATGACCATTTTGTGAAAAAAGAAAAAAAAAAAATCTTCATTTTGCAAAGAATTGTGGGAAAAAAATTACTTCAATAATAAAAAATAAAAAAATACTGTCTGCTTTCCAAAAAGGGGTCATTTGGGGGGGATTTGTAATTTCCAGGCTTGTTAGGGTCTCAAGAAATGAGATAGGCCGTCAGTACATAAGGTATGATCAATTTTCATTGATTGGCATCATAGCTTGTATACTCTATAACCTTCACAAAGAACAAATAATATATTCCTATTTGGGTTATTTTTACCAAAGATATGTAGCAGTATAACTTAGCCAAAAGTTATGAAGAAAAAATGACAAAATTTGCAAATTTTAAAACCCAAACAAAGAAAAATGCATTTTCACAATTTTCAGTCTTTTTTAATTTATAGCGCAAAAAACCCCAATGATGATTAAATACCCCCAAAAGAAAGCTCTATTTGTGTGGAAAAAGGACAAAAATTTCATATGGGTACAGGGTTGCATGAGTAATTGTCATTCAAAATGTGAGCACTGAAAGCTGAAAATTGGTCTGGTTAGGAAGGGAGTTTAAATGCCCAGTGGGTAATTGGTTAAGGGAATTCCTTGGGGACCCCAAGGTCACCAGAACTAGTGTCCTCATTGGAAGATTTCCCCTCTATTATTTTTCTGAGGACAACCCAAAATTTGGGATTTTCTTTTACTTTCACTTTCAATGATAATGGTAAACAAGACAAATAGGATAGGGGGAATATAATATAGGATAGGGGGACCTAACAAGGTCACGGACCGCAAAAAAAAAAAAAAAGTCAGATGTTCTAATCCCTCTCTACTCTTATTCAAAAACGTTAAAACATGTTTTGCCCTTAGTTATACCTTAGGTTGCCTTCAAAGGAAGTGGCTCAGTGATCATTTTGTTGTTGCCCAGAGTATGAGATGGAAAGGTGCTACAGCAGTGCAATAATGAAAAATACAACCTAGCACAAAAACAGCCCTAAATAGCACTACAATCTTCTGTTGTGTTAAAAGGGATGGAAAGATTGGTTACAATCAATGTCAAATATTGCCTTTCAGCAAAGTCCACAACAATTGGTTGAGACTAGGAGTCTACTCATATACAGCCAAATCAAGTGGGTTGAATGACTGCTGCAGCCGATAAGTCCTCAAAGGAGTTTGTTGTATAGCTATCTCATTTTCAAATTGTGAGCTGCCCAGAGTCCAATGTTGTGACAATTGGGAAAACTCCAATACATGTTAAAA
The DNA here is from genome assembly GCF_965119305.1 of Pelophylax lessonae. Taxonomy (NCBI): domain Eukaryota; kingdom Metazoa; phylum Chordata; class Amphibia; order Anura; family Ranidae; genus Pelophylax; species Pelophylax lessonae. Next base: position 158,660,826 of record NC_138773.1, read on the forward strand.
ATAACATTGTTGAAGCAAAAATCCATGAACATGTAAAAACAGTCAATTGTGATCCTAATGGAGGAGACTTGTCTGCATGTTGTCTCCTAACCTCTTGGCCAGAGAGGCAGGGAGCTAGAGCTGTCAGTGGAGGGCAAAGGGACACATCCACTGGAGGATACTAGCAGAGCCGCCACTGGGTGAAACACACTTTCAGATGGGAGGAGGGGGAACTGTAATCGACGCAAGATGTGTTGAGCCAGGGAAGGTGGCCCAGGGCTCGGCCACAGGGATGACACAAGGTGAATCGTGCTACCACTGAAGGAGGAGGAGGATCAGGGCACCACTGACACTGCTAAGGGACCCGCCGAGTGGAACCCACTCTTCTTGTGTTGGAATCCGAAGGTTGGGGAAGGATGTATCTGCCAGGGAGAGCCACGAGGCCGCCTGCAAAGCTGACACTGACAGGATCCAAATAGCAACAGAAGCCTGCTGTGATAGCACCTCCATGAGCACAGGTAGCGTCAGAACATGTCCATGGCAGCGACGTGTTTTGGGACCACGCCCCTTTATCAAGCTCTCAAGAGTGTGGTATAAAAAAACAAGGAACTTCTGAGCAAAATCAGAAGATATCCAACATATTTCTCCCTGAAGATCGACACATAACTGCAACAGATAGGTGTGAATCGGTTCTTAACCACTTCATGTCCTTAGGACGCATCCATAAGTCCTCAGGAACAAGCAGATATTCTCATAGAACGTGTGCAAAGTGAGCGCTCAAAATGAACAGCAGGTGGCACCAAAAGGTGAATATATAGCCTCCAAAAATCTCCAAGAAATGGGTGCAGCACTAATAAGTGTACATATAATGATATAATGTGAATGAAAAACAAAATATGCTGAGGACAATAGATAAATCAATAGTTCAAATGAAAAATAATAAATAGGGTGGTTCTTAATCCAGAAAGTGAAATAAGTTCATCCGTGATGTGGCACTCACCAGACTTGAAAAGGAAACAGCAGTGACTACTAAAACACCTCAAGTGAAAAGCCAATATCCGTGGTGTGTTCTCCCTCCACCGTACAATTGCACTCACCAGATGACATGTAAAAATAAGCCTTGCACAGAATCCAACCAAGAAGCAAAATCCTGGTCTATGAAACCAATCTTGCGATCGCTGGATACGCTATATAAACAAGCTCAACAAAACGGAGCCAAAAAAGTTCTCATATAGTGTAGTATTTATTAAAAATTTTTTTTGTGAAAGTACATGTACATTAAAACAAAAATAGGCCTTAGACTTGCATAAGAAGACCGCCGTTCCCAATGTCAGGATATGTCCTGGAGGCCTGCAGGCTGGCGTCTTGGCCGCCTTATCCTGACATTGGGAACGGCGGTCTTATGCAAGTCTAAGGCCTATTTTTGTTTTATGTACATGTACTTTTACAAGAAAATGTTTTAATAAATGCTATGTCTATATGAGAACTTTTTTGGATCCGTTTTGGTCAGCATGTTCATGCAGCACATCCAGCGATCTCGAGATTGGTTTCATAGACCAGGATTTTGCTTCTTGGTTGGATTCTGTGCAAGACTTGCTTTTACATGTCATTTGGTGAGTGCAATTGTATGGTGGAGGGAGAACACACCGCGGATTGCCTTTCCACAAGGTGTTTTAGTAGTCACTGCGTTTTCCTTTTCTTGTCTGGTGAGTGTCTAGACTCTTCATACACATCACTGATTAACTTATTTCACTTTCTGGATTGAGAACCACCCTATTCATTATTTTTCCTGTGAACTATTGATCTATTGTCATCAGCATATTTTGTTTTTCATTCACATTATATCATTACATGTACACTTATTAGCGCTGCACCCATTTCGTATAGATCTGCTCATAGGTTGAAGTATTTTATAACAAAAGGGATTAAGGTACTTAATGAAATAATGAATTTGGTGGTCTGACCACCACAAGCAGGCACATCCTGCTTGGACTTCCTAAAGTAAATGCTACATGAATTATCTGCCCTTACTCAAGATGGCCACAGCTAGACCAAGTCCTGTTGTGAACAAATGCTGCACCGGGAGGTGTGGCCGAAGCATGTACTGGAGCTCTGGAGCCAAGTAGACATGCAGAGGTATCGGGCAGGTGGAGACACACTAAATACAACTAAGATGCATTGTTTGCAGTGCAGCGGCACACAGGTTGAATCAAATTAGGCTTCTCATAAAAGTCATGGTGCAGACTGTTGCAATGTTTGTGTTTTTGTTTGCAATTTAAATAAAGTGTTTTTATATACCACGGATAAAATAGGTATTGAACCTGTGACCATTTTTCTAGGTAAATATATTTCTAAAGGTGCTATTGATGTGAAATTTTCACCACGTCGGAAACAATCCATGCATACAAAGAAACCAAAAACAAATACGTTCAGAAATTAAGTTATGTGTAATAAAATGGAATGACACAGAGAAAAAAGTATTAAACACCTAAAGAAAGGCAGGTGCAAAAAAGGCATGGAAAGCCAAGACACCAGCTGAAATCTACCAGTAATTAGAAAGCAATCCTGCCCCTTGTCAGTGCAAATTAATATCAGCTGGTTCAGTCTCAACTGATGGCCTATAAAAAGGTGTCTAATTACCAAGGTGTCACACAAGAAACAGAATGATGGGCAAAAGCAAAGAGCTCTTTCAAGACTTCTGAAACCTTATTGTTGCAAAACATACTGATGTCATTGGTTACAGAACGATTTCTAAACTTCTGAATGTTCCAGTGAGCACTGTTGGGAACATAATCTGGAAGTGGAAAGAACATCATTTCACCATAAACCAGCCACGACTAGGTGCCCCTTGTAAGGTTTCTAACAGAAGAGTGAAAAGAATTATCAGAAGAGTTGTCACTTGTGGGGAGTTTCAGAAAGACCTGCAATTAGCAGGTATAATTGTTTCAAAGAAAACAATAACTAACGCACTAAACGCTCATGGCCTGTATGCACGCTCACCACACAAGACTCCATTGCTGAAGAAAAAGCATGTTGAAGCTTGTTTAAAGTTTGCTGCAAAAGAATTAGTCAAGCCCGTGAAATAATGGGAGAAAATAATCTGGTCAGATGAGACCAAAATTTAAATCTTTGGATACCATAATACACACCATGTTTGGGGTCAAATGGCACTGCACATCACCCCAAAAACATCATACCAACAGTGAAGTTTGGAGGTGGGAACATCATGGTGTGGGGCTGTTTTTTAGCATACAGTACTGGCAAACTTCATTGAAGGAAGGATGAATGGAAAAATGGACCAAGACATTCTTGAAAAAAATCTGCTGCCATCTACCAGGATGATGATGAACCAAGGGTGGACATTTCAGCAAGACAAGGATCCCAAACACAAAGCCAAGGAAACTCTCAATTGGTTTCAAAGAAAGACAATAAAGCCTCGTACACACGCATCGAAATTTGGCCGGGAATTTTCATCCGATCCGCCGATTTTCGGCTTGTTAGTATGATGCTTCCGACAACCGACTCCGACTTTTTGGCCGAAAAAAATCTGGTGTGCAGGCTATAAAATTTTTGTCCTCCGTCAAAACACGTCCGATTTTCGTGCAGTCAGTACAGATTTCGACAGGGAAAAATCTTATGAGCAAGACTGGGCATGCTCAGAGAAGAAAGAACACAAAGAAAGTAAACCAACACATGACATCACTTCTGAAGTAGAATTTTGTCATGCGGGAAAATTCGTGTGCAGTCTAGGCACATTCCAACCAACAAAACACCACTCTGGACAAAACATGGACGACCAGTCGGCGGAAATTCGTTGCGTGTGTACTAGGCTTCAAGCTGCTAGAATAGCCCAGCCAATCACCTGATTTGAATCCAATAAAAAATCAATTGAAAGAACTAAAGATCAGAGTTCATGGATGATTTTGTATGAAGTATTAACCTGTTGCTGACCGCCCGCTGCAGATTTACTGCAGCAAGGTGGCTCGGCTGTGCGAACCGACATAACTGTACGTCGGTCGCGCCCAGGGCTGGGCGGCACGCGTGCGCACCGTCCCCGTGATGTTCTGATTCGGTTCAGAAACGATCAGTCATCAGGTCCAGGCCAATGAATTTTGGCCTGGTCCTGGTAATCGGTTCTGACCAATTGCAGAACGTCCTGTGCCTGTGTAATGTAAACACAGGCACAGGAAATAATGCAATCTTCTCTCCTGGAGCCCTTTTCTGTTCCAGCTTAATAAGAGAGAACATCTATCGTGAGTACACTAACATCAGTACACATGGGCACACATTTAACCCCCCGATCACCCCCCAGTTAACCCTTTCACTCCCTGTCACAGTGTACACTATATACAGTATACAGATAATTTACTGAGCACTGTATTAGTGTCACTTGTGACTTCAGTTAGTGTGCGAGAAAGTTAGTGGTAGTCCCAGATAGGTTTAGGGTACCCACCAAACATCCCCTAATAAAGATTTAACCCCCTGATCACCCCAAAGTTAACCCTTTCACTCCCTGTCACAGTGTACACTATAGCTAGTATACAGAGAATTTACTGATCACTGTATTAGTGTCACTTGTGACTTCAGTTAGCGTGAGAGACATTTAGTGGTAGTTAAAGGGAGTCCCAGAGAGGTTTAGGGTACCCGCCATATATCCCCTAATAAAGATTTAACCCCCTGATTACCCCCAGTTAACCCCTTTATTGCCCTGTCACAGTGTCACAATTACAGTGTACAGATATTTTTTCTGATCAGTGTATTAGTGTCACAGGTGACATCAGTTAGCGTTTGTTAGTTAACGTCAATTCAGGACAGCTTCAGATTGCCCGTCAGTTAGTAATACATTTCAACCCTTTGATTGTCAGTGACACACACACAAAAACACCTCCATTACTAGTATAGTGTCTGAAGGGATCAATATCTTTAAACTGATCAGAACTATACTAGCATCCCCAAAACACAGCGTTAGCAGGATCAGCCCCGACACCTGCCAGCACCTGCGTATAGCCCCTAAGCCGCCTCCCCCCCAAGAAGTGCAGAATCAGCAGATTACGGTCACTTCCAATACACAGCACACTAAATAGCAGCGTTAGAGTCAGGCCTGATCTCTGCTAGCACTAGCAGTTACATTTTTTGGTAGCGATTCAAACAGTCCTTGACAACCAGGTGCTTTTTTACCTGTGAGTCCCACTAGGTACCTATAAATTTATTGCCCAAAATATCTAAACAGAGGTACACTAGTGAAGAGAAGCCTTCAGTGAAGAGAGATGAATAGAAGGCGATCCATATGTCTCAGCCCATCCACCAAGAGAACACTGCCTCTCACCTCCACTCATTGACCACTAGGGGTCATCAGGCCAGCATAAAAACAACAATCCTTCCGATGGAACAACTGCTCACTCCTCTTAGACAGAAGATAATAATAATGACGCTAATAGTCACAGGCTTCACAGGACTCCCAGAGCTCACGGCTTCAGTGACAGGCAGTTCATCCAATGTCATGTAAAAGGAAATACATCTAATGCTCTCTGTCTGAACACTACTTTTATTGATATAAGGCAGATAAAATACTCACAAACAGGGCACTGTCACAGTGCCTAATGTAAACACTAACAGATGAGCCGATCTACTCTTTCTACTTTTACTGTACTTTATAATATACTGTTATGTAATGTTGTATTGTTACTGTTTTTCATTGTTAACCATCGTTTTTTTTTTTTTTTTTTGCAGATACCACCATTGTACTGTATGCTACTATAATGCAATGTTGTATTGTTACTGTTTTTCATTGTTAACCATAGTTTTCTTTGCAGATACCACCACATTCTACTGTTTTACTGCACTGTACACCATTATCTTGTAATGCTTTATTGTTACTGTGATTTATTGTTAACCGCTGTTTGCTTTGCAGGTACGCCCATCAGCTGCAGCACTGATTTGTTTATTCTGACAGCAACAGCATTTGCTCTCAGCATATACGTAAATCAATGATTGCAGCGCTGTAGGAGGTGATTTAGAACATTTATGGCAAAGCATAGGGGATGGGGTGGACACAGAGGGCTGATCTCCCCTATACTTCGCTATATATTTTTTAACACTTTTCTTGGCAGAGATTTCTTCATTCACATGGGCTGAACGGAAAAAAAAAAAAAGGGCTTTGCATGTATGCCCATCATTAGTAGTGGATGGATGCTGGGAGGTCTAATGGTGGGCATACCATACACTTTCTGGTATAGTTTTTACAGCCAGAGGTCGGCTTTCATGTAAAAGCAATCCTAGCAAATAATTAGCCGCTAGACTGCTTTTACAAGCAGTGGTAGGGGACTGCCTCCACTCCCCCTCCCGCCGCCTTCCACAGTTTTCTCTGGCTCCCGTGTCCCACCGGGTAACCAGAGACGGTAGCCAGTGGTTCCGTTAGCTGACCATAGAGCGTATTGGAGACCAGAATGGCTCCAATCACCTGAATGGCCTAAGATACCAGAAGCTCTGAGCATTTCAGGACTTTGGTTTCACCAGATATAAACAGCACCATTGGGAAAATGGGAAAGCATCTTATCACACCAATCTTTGGTGTGGTCAGATGCTTTAAGGGTAGAGGAGAAATCTAGAGTCTATTAGACCTAAATTTAGAGAGGATATTTAAATTGGGCAATATATAGTGTATTTGTGCATTCAATTTAAAAAAAGTGTTTCTTTTCCCCAAAAAATTGTAGGGCCTATGCTTAAAAAAAATTTATATATATATATATATATATATATATATATATATATATATATATATATATATATATATATATATATATATATATATAGTGAGTACACCCATGTCTTTTCATGTGACAACACTGAAGAAATGACACTTTGCTACAATGTAAAGTAGTGAGTGTACAGTGTATAACAGTGTAAATTTGCTGTCCCCTCAAAATAACAACACACAGCCATTAATGTCTAAACCGCTGGCAACAAAAGTGAGTACACCCCTAAGTTATCATGTCCAAATTGGGCCCTATTAGCCACTTTCCCTCCCCGGTGTCATGTGACTGATTAGTGTTACAAGGTCCCAGGTGTGAATGGGGAGCAGGTGTGTGAAATTTGGTGTTATTACTCTCGCTCTCTCATACTGGTCACTGGAAGTTAACATGGCACTTCATGGCAAAGAACTCTCTCAGGATCTGAAAAAAAGAATTGTTCTACATAAAGATGGCCTAGGCTATAAGAAGATTGCCAAGACCCTGAAACTGAGCTGCAGCATGGTGGCCAAGAACATACAGCAGTTTAACAGTACAGGTTCCACTCAGAACAGGCCTCACCATGGTCAAAACAAGAAGTTGAGTGCATGTGCTCAGCATCATATCCAGAGGTTGTCTTTGGGAAATAGACGTATGAGTGCTGCCAGCATTGCTAAAGAGGTTAAAGGTGTGGGGGATCAGCCTGTCAGTGCTCAGACCATGCATCATACACTGCATCAAATTGGTCTGCATGGCTGTCGTCCCAGAAGGAAGCCTCTTCTAAAGATGATGCACAAGAAAGCTCTCAAACATTTTGCTGAAGACAAGCAGACTAAGGACATGGATTACTGGAACCAAGATAGATAAACTTATTTGGTTCAGATGGTGTCAAACGTGTGTGACGGCAACCAGATGAGGAGTACAAAGACAAGTGTATATTGCCTACAGTCAAGCATGGGAGTGTCATGGTCTGGGGCTGAATTAGTGCTGCCAGCACTGGGGAGCTACAGTTCATTGAGGGAAACAAATGCCAACATGTTCTGTAACATACTGAAGCAGAGCATGATCCCCTCCCTTCAGAGACTGGGCCGCAGGGTAGTATTTCAACATGATAACGACCCCAAACACACCTCCAAGATGACCACTGCTTTGCAAAAGAAGCTGAGGGTAAAGGTGATGGACTGGCCAAGCATGTCTCCAGACGTAAACCCTATTGAGCATCTGTGGGGCATCCTCAAATGGAAGGTGGAGGAGCGCAAGGTCTCTAACATCAACCAGCTCCGTGATGTCATCATGGAGGACTGGAAGAGGACCCCAGTGACAACCTGTGAAGTTCTGGTGAACTCCATGCCCAAAAGGGTTAAGACAGTGCTGAAAAAATTGGGCCCAATTTGGACATGTTCACTTAGAGGTGTACTCACTTTTGTTGCCAACGGATTAGACATTAATGGCTGTGTGTTCTGTTATTTTGAGGGGACAGCAAATTTACACTGTTATACAAGCTGTGCACTCACTACTTTACATTGTAGCAAAGTGTAATTTCTTCAGTGTTGTCATATGAAAAGATATAATAAAAATATTTACAAAAATGTGAGGGGTGTACTCACTTTTGTGAGATACTGTATATACAGCTCCAAGAAAAAGTATGCGAACCCTTTGGAATGATATGGATTTCTGCACAAATTGGTCATAAAATGTGATCTGATCATCATCTAAGTCACAACAATAGACAATCACAGTCTGCCTAAACTAATAAACACACAAAGAATGAAATGTTACCATGTTTTTATTGAACACACCATGTAAACGTTCACAGTGCAGGTGGAAAAAGTATGTGAACCCCTAGACTAATGACATCTCCAAGAGCTAATTGGAGTAAGATGTCAGCCAACTGGAGTCCAATCATTGAGAGGAGATTGGAGGTGTTGGTTACAGCTGCCCTGCCCTATAAAAAACACACACCAGTTCTGGGTTTTCTTTTCACAAGAAGCATTGCCTGATGTGAATGATGCCTTGCACAAAAGAGTTCTCAGAAGACCTACGATTAAGAATTGTTGACTTGCATAAAGCTGGAAAGGGTTATAAAAGTATCTCCAAAAGCCTTGCTGTTCATCAGTCCACGGTAAGACAAATTGTCTATAAATGGAGAAAGTTCAGCACTGCTGCTACTCTCCCTAGGAGTGGCCGTCCTGTAAAGATGACTGCAAGAGCACAGCGCAGACTGCTCAATGAGGTGAAGAAGAATCCTAGAGTGTCAGCTAGAGACTTACAAAAGTCACTGGCAAATGCTAACATCCCTGTTAGCGAATCTACAATACATAAAACACTAAACAAGAATGGATTTCATGGGAGGACACCACAGAGGAACCCACTGCTGTCCAAACAAAACATTGCTGCACGTTTACAGTTTGCACAACAGCACCTGGATGTTCCACAGCAGTACTGGCAAAATATTCAGTGGACAAATGAAACCAACTTGAGTTGATTGGAAGAAACACACAACACTATGTGTGGCGAACAAGAGGCAATGCACACCAACATCAAAACATCATCCCAACTGTGAAGTATGGTGGTGGGGGCATCATGGTTTGGGGCTGCTTTGCTGCGTCAGGGCATGGACGGATTGCTATTATCGAAGGAAAAATGAATTCCCAAGTTCATCAAGACATTTTGCAGGAGAACTTAAGACCATCTGTCTACCAGCTGAAGCTCAACAGAAGATGGGTGTTGCAACAGAACAATGACCCAAATCATAGAAGTAAATCAACAACAGAATGGCTTAAACAGAAGAAAATAGGCCTTCAGAAGTGGCCCAGTCCTGACCTCAACCCGATTGAGATGCTGTGGCATGACCCCAAGAAAGCGATTCACACCAGACATCCCAAGAATATTGCTGAACTGAAACAGCTCTGTAAAGAGGAATGGTCAATAATTACTCCTGACCCTCTTGTGCTGGAGAGAATGTGGTAGAGTGGGCACCTTACAACACGTCCTCTTTTGGAAATCAATTTTCCAATGTATAGCATCCACCACTGGAATTTTAACTCCTCCCAAACCAGAATTAGCATTGTTGAATCTAAACATTGAATTATACCCATTGACATACAGACAAATGATTATACATCTCCTTTCCGCTGCCAGAACCTTAATACTACGTAAGTGGAAAACCACCGATACCCCTAATCTCTCTGAGGCAGTAACCCTAGTTAATGAAAACTACAAACTAGAAAAAGCTTTATCCTTCAAAGCTTTAACCTATCACAAATTTCAAAAAGATTGGTCGGCGTGGCCCCATTTAACACCTGATACTAGAAGCTTATAATGTAACCTATTATTAACTTAGTCCTATTCATCCTTGTCCTGAGGATGATGGGGGGTGTTGACAGCTCGCGGCTTGGTGACATTGTTCCCCTAGGGGTTCTGAGCTGGGGTGGTTCGACGCCTCTCTTCTCCTCCCATCATCAGAACAAGCTACGTTAAACCTTTACATGCATGATGTCAATGCACTCTTGTACGAAGCATATAACTATTGTTTGAACACTGTTACGTTCACTACTGGAAAATGTTCTACCTTGTTGTTATTTTCTTATATCACACTTTGATGTGTTTTTTTTGTTTTTCATTTGTATTTGAAACTCAATAAAAATGTATGGATTGAAAAAAAAAAAAAAGAATTACTCCTGACCGTTGTGCACGTCTGATCTGCAACTACAGGAAAACGTTTGGTTGAAGTAATTGCTGCTAAAGGAGGTTCAACCAGTTATTAAATCCAAGGGTTCACATACTTTTTCCACCTGCACTGTGAATGTTTATATGGTGTGTTTAATAAAAACATGGCAACATTTCATTCTTTGTGTGTTATTAGTTTAACCAGACTGTGATTGTCTATTGTTCTGACTTAGATGATGATCAGATCACATTTTATGACCAATCCAAAGGGTTCACATACTTTTTCTTGCAGCCGTGTGTTTGTATGTATGTATGTATGTATGTATGTATGTATGTATGTATGTATGTATATATATATATATATATATATGGATTTTTGTAAAATCTTAACGTAAAATCCTTTTCTCTTAAGCTCATTGACAGACGTAGTCCTCGTTGATTAATAACTCGAGTTATACTGCCCTCTACAGGAGTAGGACTAGACAGGAAAGAAAACGTTCTGGCCACACCCTAGGGGCAGTCCCAGAGGGTATATCCTCTCACTTCCTGCTACAGCAAATCAGTTATGTCACAAAGCAGTGTTTAGAGAATTTAACCCAACCCAACTCCAAAACAGAGGGGCGGGTACTACGTCTGTCAATGAGCTTAAGAGAAAAGGATTTTACGGTAAGATTTTACAAAAATCCATTTTTCTCTGTCGCTCATTGACAGACGTAGTCCTCGTTGATTAATAACTCGGGACGTCCCAAAGCAGTACCACAAATGAGGGTTGGGCTAACAGAAATCAAAATCCAGAAGGCCCAACCGGAGCCAACCAGAAGCATCAAGGACTCATCGAGCAAAAGATGAGACCCAAGTGAAAAACCCAACAAACCCTTGAGATAGACCAACAGTCTCCTCAGATTGCGGCCTGCAGAACCTTGCGGCCAAAAGAGGCATCTGGCGATGCCATGACATCAACTTTATAAAAAGATGTAAAGGTATGAACCGACGATCAAGTCATCGCCTCGAAAACCTGGATCACTGACGCCGGATGCCGGAAGACCCAGGAAACACTAGGCGCCCGAGTAGAGTGCGCCTTAACAGGGAACGGAGGATTCCGACCCTTAATAGATTAAGCCTGTACCACCGTCTGACTGGTCCATCTAGATATGGTCGCGGCAGACACAGGCAACCCCCTTCTAGGGCTATCCGTGATCACAAAAAGTGAGTTTGTCTTACGAACCAAGTTCGTAGTAGTCAAGTGTACCCTGATTGTCTGAACCCCATCCAAGGAGTGTAATCCCAAGAATGGCTAGTCTTAGGACACGGGGAAGGTAACACAATATCTTTATTCAGATGAAAACTCTGAAAACCACTTTAGGAAGAAAGGATGGATTCGGAAGAAGAACCACCTTATCCCTATGAACCACCAGATATGGGGAACGACAAGATAATGCGGCCAGTTCTGACACCCTGCGTGCAGAAGTAATGGCCACCAAGAAGGCCACCTTCTGGGATAATGTAAGCAAGGGAATCTCCCTAATATCTTCAAAGAGAAGTTTCTGAAGAACCGACCACACTAAATTAAGATCCCAGGCGGTAAGGGTGCACGCACTGGCGGAGCCAGATGTCGCACCCCCTGGATGAAATTCCACACCAAGGAATGATTAGCCAAAAGTTTCTGAAAGAAGATTGCTAACGCTGAAACCTGACCCTTGATGTGCTCAAGGACAGTTTCTGCTCAACCCCTTGTTGCAGACAGACCAAGATTCGGGTCACCGAATAGGTATGTGGGGGAAATCCAAGAGATTCACACCACGCAATATAAGACTTCCATGTGCTGGAAGTCGCTTTCCTTGCTTTAACTAGAGGTAGGAATAACTGAAGCTGACACTCCCTTGTCCTTCAGTACCTGGGTCTCAATGGCCAGGCCATTAAGCCAGCGATAGTAAAACAAGGTGGAAGATCGGTCCCTGAGACCGCAAATCTTCCCTGAGAGGAAGTCTCCAAGGAGCGTCCGCGACTTGCCTCACCAAGTCGGCCGCCTGGCCGGCGGTACCGGACCCTGGCGGGCCGCATGCGGTCCGTGGGCCGTCGGAAGGCAGCTCTCTGCCCTTGCTGGAGGAATGGCGATCTGGACTACAGTGATTCAGGCATAGGCATCGCCCTGTGAAAACCTCTGACAGGTAAGATACCTCTTGCTTCATTAGTAATGCCCATTCTAGTACTGCCACTGACTTCAGTCACCTTTACAGTTTTAAAATGACATTAGATAGTCAGCTCCCAAACCAAGCCCCCTGGTTTCTGTTCACAAAAATCACACTCAAATTGGGGGATCTGTGACCTGTTATAGGATAGAGGGGAGACCCATCCTACCATTCCAGAGAGGGGCCCGCGTTCACCACAAACCCGTCAGGGGGAAAGGGGGAACATACTACTCACCATACCGGAACCAGGCGGGCGCCATTCCTGACAGAACCCCTCTCCACCGGGGTGGGGGGGCTGTCGACCAGTACGGACGCCGTGACTCTTGGTCATTGGCGTTCAAGCGAGACTTTTAACTCGCAGGGTCAGTCCCCGTCCAGTGGGACTATGTCGCGGCCAACCCAGCGCGGAGCTATGGCCTGCACGCGCTCGTAGGCTGAACTGGGGTGACCACTGGATCTCAATATCCAGCCCGTCGCCCAGTTACAGCTTGCTTGCTTGAAGATCTCACAGGAACACTGGAGAAAAAAGCTGTCTAAAAAAAATCTAAGAAAAAAAAAATCCTGCCAGGACCGAAGATCCTAGCAAGGCATCTAGGTCCTTACTCCTAACTAGACAGAAAAAAACTGATTTGCTGTAGCAGGAAGTGAGAGGATATACCCTCTGGGACTGCCCCTAGGGTGTGGCGAGAACGTTTTCTTTCCTGTCTAGTCCTACTCCTGTAGAGGGCAGTATAACCCGAGTTGTTATTAATCAACGAGGACTACGTCTGTCAATGAGCGACAGAGAAATATACATACACATATACATATATATTAGGGCTGGGGAATATAATCGAAAGATCGATGCATCGCGATTCGACCCTTCGCGATTCTGCATCGATGCGGGCTGCCGGCATAATCGATTATACGAAATGACGTGCCGCGGCCACGCCCTATCGCGCAAGGAAAAAAAATCAAAAAAAAAAATCACAAGATCGCAGGATCGGCAGCTGATTGGTGGGTTAGTGGCGGGAGCTTAATAAAAAGGCTCCGCCCCTCCCCTTCCGCCTCTTTGACCCGGGCCGAGGCGCAGCAAGACATCCCCCGCGTGTATCCGCGTCCCACCTGCGGCCTAGAAGCCAGCCAGCCAGCCAGCCATCCAAGCCCCAAGTGCGTCTCCATCGCAGCCAGCCAGCGCCGCCAGCCTCACCTCACCGTAGCCGACAGGCCCTGGAGGCCCAGCCGCCACGCCACTGCCAGTGACGCCAGCCGCCCGCCACAGAGCCCAGAGAGCAGCACAGCACCTGTCCTCCTCTGCAATGCAGTGCACAACAACCCACACAGTCACACAGCAGGTATGTCCGAACAAATAATTGTGTAATCATTCATGGGGGTCTCTCGTCTGTATCTCTGGGGGATGTCTGTGATGGGGGGGGGGGCCTGGGACAGGGGACGGTCGTTCGGGGCCTGGGGGTGCTGTTCTGCTGTGGCAGTCTGGCAGCCAGGGGGGTCAGTCAGTGTCAGTGGGGGCCTGGGGGTCTCTGTCAGTGTCAGTCAGCTATGGGGGTCTGGGCAAGGGGGGGGGACTCACTCAGTGTTTGTCAGTGCTGTGGGGGATTGGGGAAGGCGTGGGGGACATCCAGGTCTCGGTCAGTGTGGGGGTCTGGGCAAGGGGGGAGACTCACTCTCACTCAAGTGTTTGTCAGTGCTGTGGGGGATTGGTGAAGGTGTGGGACTTCCAGGTCTCTGTCAGTGTGGGGGTCTGGGCAAGGGGGGGGGACTCACTCACTCTCAGTGTTTGTCAGTGCTGTGGGGGATTGGGGAAGGTGTGGGACATCCACCCAGGTCTCTGTCAGTGTGTCAGGCTGCAGTCAGCTCAGCTGTGGGGGGGAGGGGGTCTCTGTCAGGGTCACTGTCACAGGCAGCTGTGGGGTAAGGGGGGGCCCCGGTGGTTTTGGCTCAGTGCATGCAAGGAAGGGAGTCTGACAGACAGACAGACAGTCATATTTTATGAAAGATGTTGCTTGGTTGATTTGTTGCGGCTTAGTTTACAAGTTTTTTTTTTTTAAACACTGACAGAGTTTGGCAACTTAAGTCATCCGTCTCCGTCACATACGTGGTAGTATGGTGGTAAATATGGCAGAAGGAGAAAAAGATCGAGAGATAAAAAATGCACCTAGCGTTTTAAGAGCAAACATCTGGGCACATTTTGGATTTTACGAACACACAGGGAAGCGTGAGTTGGACAAGACACACGCCGTATGTAAAGCCTGTCACACAAAAATTAAATACCTAGGGAATACTACGAACTTGAGAAACCATGTTAGCCGTTTTCACTCTGAGTTAGTAACACCTGTCGCCACCAGCAGTGCCACCACTGCCAAGGAAAGACTGCTAGACCCAGATCAGCCAAGAATTGATGCCATACTGTCAACTTATCCGCCCAACTCAGAAAAAGGGAAGAAACTAACCAAAGCTGTGGCAGCTTTCATCGCCAAGGACCTACGGCCTTACTCAGTTGTGGACAACGCCGGGTTTCGCTACCTTGTGAAGACGCTAGAGCCACGTTACAAGATCCCATCACGCAGGCACTTTACAGAAAACGTTATACCTGCACTCTACCACGACACCAAAGCTCAGGTACTTGCGTCAATGAACCAAGCCAGTCGAGTCGCAATAACGTGTGATTCATGGACGTCAGTCACAACGGAGTCCTATGTTACAATAACAGCACATTACGTTACTAAGGACTGGCAGGTCTTGTCACATGTGTTGCAAACAAGAGCCATTTATGAGTCTCACACAGGTGCTCATCTGGCAGAGCTACTGTCTCATGTTGTGGAAGAATGGCAGCTGTCTGATAAATCTGTAGTGCTTGTGACCGACAACGCGGCGAACATGATAGTTGCAGTTCAAGTTGGTAAATTTCCTCATGTTAAATGTTTTGCCCATACACTCAATCTTGCATGTCAGCGGGCACTGAAAGGGGCCACGCTCTCCAGGCTTCTCGCCAGAGTGCGACGAATATCCACATTCTTCCATCGCAGCACTAGAGCAAGCCACTGTCGAAAAGAGAAACAGAAATGTCTGGGCCTGAAGAATCATAAGCTAATAACTGATGTGCCAACAAGATGGAACAGCGCATATGACATGGTCGAGAGGTTCTTAGAACAACAACCTGCAGTTTGTGCCACCTTGCTGTCTCCAGAAGTCAGAAAAGGAGAGTCTGATCTCTGCACTCTCAATGAAACAGATGTGTCAAATGCAGAGGACGCTGTGAGTGCATTAAAGCCAATGAAGGATGCAACCTTGCTGATGTCAGAAGAGCGCAACCCAACAGTGTCTCTCATTGCCCCTCTAAATGCACAACTGCTCCAGAGCATGACAGACACCATGGGAGACACAGCCATGACCCATGAGATCAAGAATGCAATCAAAACAGATCTCCTGAAGAGGTACAGCAGTGAGGCAGAGAAGAAGATCCTTCATACAGCCTCTGCTCTGGATCCTCGCTTTAAAGGACTGCCTTTTATTCTCACAGAGGAGGAGAGATCGGAGATATACAGAGGAGTGACTGAGGAGGCTGCATCTTTGGAGGTAATTAGAATTTCATCATGTTTCCTGCCAGACAGCTAGAAGCTCAGCTACATTGTGTTGTGTAATAACATGCCCTGATTCACTGATGCGGTGTGGGAAGTGGAACTGTATGGTATGGATTACCGTGCAGTTTCCCACACCTCATCAATGAATCACACTCTTAGTCAGTTCAGCTCTTCTTATACTATTATCTTTTGTTCAAACACACAGATTACATCTAATAGAAGGACAAATGTGGATGAAGTGCCTAGGGAAAAAGCAACTGTGGAAGAAGAAACAACACCCATTGAGGACAGCCATTCTCCTCCCAAAAAAAAGGCCACAACATCGCTGCTCATGACTTTGCTGGGGCAGTCTTTCACTGATGGTGCAATAGAACCTAAGACCCCCTATTCCAAGGCAGAAGACGAAATGGAAAAATATTGTAAAGCCCCACCTCTGCCTCTCACTGAGGACCCTTTAAAATGGTGGCGTGAGCATGAGGTCATATTCCCCCTCCTCTCTCAGCTGTCAAAGCAATACTTGTGTATCCCAGGTACAAGTGTATCTGCAGAGCGGGTTTTCTCTACTGCAGGAGATGTTATAACAGCGAAAAGAAGCAGTCTTAAACCTGAGCAAGTGGATCATCTAGTGTTCTTACAGAAAAACCTACATGTTCCCAAATGCTAAGCCCTGAAATAATTACCAATTCATGTTTTTAATGAATTAGTAATTACTAATTCAGTCTGCCGCCAGTCACCAGTCAGTCACATCACCAGTCTTGTTTTATAGCTTTATAGCACTGATGGTTTGTTTTTGAAGATTGTCCTGTCCAATGTGTCCATTTCCAATCCATAATCCGTTCCGTTGCTTCACACTAAAAGTGTCTAGGCAAGTACTAGGGGTTCATTTAACCCTCAACCAAATAAATAATATTAAAGTGTATTTTCTTCTAGACTGACACCAAGCCAGCCACGGTGCAGCATTATAGGAAGGAAAATCATTGAGAGAAATAACTTGTACATTTGAAGCTTAACCTCGAGTAAATCTTATCTTATTGGATCACAAACACCAATTGTGGATTCTTGTGTAATATACTATATTTGTGAGTTTGTGAATGTGACCCCCATAGGATTTCCTCAAGGTTAAGCTTCAGTTTACAATTTATTCTCTCAAGGATTTTCCTTCCTCTAATGGTGGCTTGTTGGCTAGCTTGGCTTCAGTTACAGATGTAATCGACATGGTAGAGTGCTGCTCAGTGCAGTACAGGTAAAGTTTTCTTTCTGTAACGTGACTGACTGACTGTCGTGACAACTCAAGAGCTTATAACGCAGCTCTAGCATTAACTCAACACACACACACAGTGTGTGTGTGTTGAGTTGATGCTGATGAGGCTGCGTATAAGCTTTTGAGTAGTCACGACACACACACTGTGTTTAGTTGACTGGCAATGGCAGGGGCAAACACAATCACAGTGAGCCTGGAACATTTTATATTTTTTACAGCTTTTCTAGCACTGGAGAGATGGAGAATGGCTTGTTTTCAAAAATGGTCCATTCACATAAGTGAATTGATAATTATTTAAGCTTAAGCTTATATTTGTATAACTCCCCTCTAGCAGCCATCAACTCACTTCACTTGAGTTGACTGGCAGTTGCAGGGGGAAACAAACATCACGGTGAACATGGAAGTTATGCAGCAGTGCACTATTGCCAGGTTCACCTTTGATATTTGCTACTAGTCAGGAAGTGCTCTGTTTTGTAGAGAACAGGTTATGGCACACACCTGGAAATTATTGCAACGCATGTCTGTCTGCTGGTCTGTTGTACTCTGTAGCAATAGCAAGTGTAGGGGGTTCCCTCAACCAAACAAATACTAAAGGTAAAAGTGTATCTAGACAACTGAAGGCAAGCCAGGCAGCCACGGTACAGGAAAGGACATCCTTGAAAGATTAAATCAATCATACATTGAAGCGTAAAACCTTGATTAAATCTTTACTGGATCACAAATACACACAAACCTGACCTAACCTATATGCCTTGAGTTGTACCAGTGTGGCAATGCCAAACCTTTCTTCAGTTCTCATGATTCTGATGCAGACAATCGTGTTGTGTGTTTTTTTGTGATCCCATGAAGATTTACTCAAGGTTTAAGCTTTAGTTGATGATTTACTCTGTCAAGGGTTTTCCTTCCTCTAATGGTGGCTTTGGCTTGGCTTCAGTTGGGTTTAATCGTGGTAGAGACAGAGACTGTCTGCAGGACAGGTAACGTTTTCTGTAAAGTAAGTGACATAAAAGTGACATAAGTAAATTGATAAGCTTAAGGCTACATTCACACCTCAGCGTAGCGTTTTTCGCGCGTTTTTTACCGCGATTTTACCGCGGTTACCGCAGGCGTTTTTAGATTGAATAGAGACCAATGGAAAACGCCTGTAATCTGCCCAAAAAGAAGCTCATGTACTTTTTTGAGCGTTGGGCGTTTTGTAAACAGCGTCAAAACGCTCAGATGTGAACAGGGGCCATTTAAATGAATAGGATTTGTCTTGTTGGGCGTTTTGAGAGCTGATCCTAGAGCAGAAAAACTCCCCAAAAACGCCCCAAAACGCCTACATGTGAACGGAGCCTAAAGCTTATATTTGTAACTCCCCTCTAGCAGCCAATCCATCAACTCACTTGAGTTGACTGGCAGTTGCAGAGGGAAACAAACATCACGGTGAACATGGAAGTTATGCAGCAGTGCACTATTGCCAGGTTCACCCTTGATGTTTGCTACTAGTCAGGAAGTGCTCTGTTTTGTAGAGGACAGGTTATGGCACACCTGGAATTTATTGCAATGCATATTCACATAAAAGGATTTATATATAATGTTTTGTGGGAATTTATGATGACCATTTTCACAAGAATATTAGCTTGGCTGGCTGGCTGGCTGGCTTCTTCTATCTTGGCTTGCCTTAAAGTACAACTATAGGCCAAACTTTATCCAAAAAGTTTGGCCTTTAGTTGTACTTTAAATGGTGGTAGGCCTGGCTTATATTAATATTTTCTTTTATGAAGCAGTAAACTGCACTACTACAGTTTTTTACTAATTTTACTGTTACTTCTAGTAAAATACTAGTGTTGTTGTCTGTCTCTGCTATTTGCATTTTCAGACCTTCCTATATGTTTGCAGTGCAAGTGCACTAAAGTATGCAGGGCTTGCAGGCCATGACAGGGTCCAGGAAAGTGTCCTTTGAAGCAAATGAAAATAAAAAGGATTCTTTTATTTGTGACTGCTTGATTGTTTGTTTTTTTTTATAAAGTTTTGAAAACCATTGGGCAGTGGGCTGGGCATGGGCATTGGGCAGTAATCGTGATGCATCGCGGAATCGAATCGTATTGAATCGCGACCCTAATAATTGTAATCGCATCGAATCGTGAGGTAAGTGAAGATGCACAGCCCTAATATATATACACATATACATCTATATACATACACACACCTATCTACAGTATAGATGAATCAATCATGAAGTGGAACGAAATTTATTGGATATTCAAACTTTTTAACAAACAAAAAACTGAAAAATTGGGCGTGCAAAATTTTTCAGCCCCCTTAAGTTAATACTTTGTAGCGCCACCTTTTGCTGCGATTACAGCTGTAAGTCGCTTGGGGTATGTCTCTATCAGTTTTGCACATTGAGAGACTGAAATTTTTGCCCATTCCTCCTTGCAAAACAGCTCGAGCTCAGTGAGGTTGGATGGAGAGCGTTTGTGAACAGCAGTTTTCAGTTCTTTCCACAGATTCTCGATTGGATTCAGGTCTGGACACAAGATCATTGTCTTGTTGGAATTCAGGTTCCAACAAGACAATGTTGGACCCGCGGAAGGCGGCGGGAGGGGGGCGTCCCCTCCCGCTCGCTGGGGTAACGATTGAGCGGCTCCCGAGCCATATCGGTCATTACTGCCGGAAAGCCAACCGTCCGCTCGAAAAACTGTACCGGGGTGATGCCTCTAGCTAGAGGCATCACCCCGGTACAACCACTTAGTCAGCCAACGTAGGTCTACGTGGCTGGTCGTTAAGTGGTTAAGCTTAATTGAAAATACAGATCTCTCTTAATCCAGTATATCTACTCCCCCCCCCCCCCCAGTTAGAAAAAACTCCCTAGGAGCACACTTAACCCCTTGATCGCCCCTGGTGTTAACCCCTTTCCTGCCAGTGTCATTTATACATAGTTACATAGTTAGATTAAAAAAGTCCATCTGGCTCAGCCATTAAAAAAACAAAAAAAAACAGTTAAGAAAACCCAACCATACAATGTCATATACACAATCCTATACCCGCAGTTGATCCAGAGGATTCTAGGACAATATCCTCCCTGGACAATATCCCCCTAGACAATATCCCCCTAGACAATATCCCCCTAGACAATATCCCCCTGCACAAAATAGTTGCCGCAAGATGTGAGCCACACCCCTATACACTACAGAAAAAAATATAGACAAAAGTGCAGCTTTAAAGTGCATGTAAACCCAACATTTCATATTCCTGATAAGTGCCTGCTACACCATGTACTTATATGAAAAAGTATTCTGCTCTCTTTGTATTGCTTCCTTCGTGTGAAATCCCTGATGTTCCTGTCAGTCTCTCTGCTTCCCTATTAAAACTGACCACACTAAGCAGGAGAACACACCGTGGTCCGTTCTCTAGCTGTGTTGGGAACTCTGCCTGCTTTCCTCCAATAATCAGACTTGTCCTGGCACGCCACCCCCCCCCCCCCCCCTACCTTTCACAGCTATTCATTGGGAAGGTCAGTGTACTTTTGCTTCTCTTCCCCCAGCTTTTATGCAGCAGAGAACAGTAAGAATTTAGATCACTTGTTAAGTGAAAAAAAAAGCATTTAAGTTTTTTCTATTTTTTTACACAAATGTTTTGTCTTTTGTTTCTATTTTCAACTGAATGGGTTGTTTTACAATGTGATCATTTACAATCACTTTAAACGGATCAGACTTTGAGCCACAAGATTCTGTGCATGTGAATGGAGATTAAAGCCATTCTGGAAATTTGTTTCATGACTTGTTTTAGGGCATCCAGTTAGCTGCAGTTTGACAGACAAATTGCAGCAATACCTGGCTGCAAAGCTGGGCCTGCAAGTTTAAAGAGCCTTTAGGAACAGCTTAAACCTATCTGCAGAACCTTTGAATGAAGGAACATCTTCAAATGGTACAGTGAGAGGTTTAAGACTAAGATGGCAGCATCAACTACCAGAACATACCACTTTTTGGTGAACATCTTTCCCCATTGATAGAGTTTGTCAATGATTTTTGGAGAAATGAAAATCTGTTCAGTCTTTGCAGATGACACCAAGCTATGCAGTGGAATAACTTCCTTGCAGGATGTCTCCAACTTACAAGTCAACCTCAATGCACCATTTTATTTGGCAACTATGTGGCAAATGAGGTTTAATGTTGATAAATGTAAAGGTATGCACTTGGGGGCCAAGAATATGCACTCATCATACATACTGGTGGGGGGGGGGGGAGTACAACTGGAGGAATCCATAGTGGAGAAAGATCTAGGTGTTCTGGTAGATCATACGTTTAATAATAGCATGCAATGCCAAGCTGCGGTTTCCAAAGCAAGAAAAGTCCATTCTTGAATTAAGAGAGGCATGGACTCGAGAGAGAGAGAGATATAATTTTGCTCCTGTACAAATCATTAGCAAGACCTCATCTGGAATATGCAGTTCAGTTTTGGGCACCAGTTCTCAAAAAAGGATATCGGGGAACTGGAGAAAGTGCAGAGATGGGCAAACAAACTGATAAGAGGCACGGAGGAGCTCAGCTAGGAGAAAAGATTAGAGGAACTGAATTTATTCTCTTGAGAAGAGGAGATTAAGGGGGAATATGATCAACATGTACAAATACATAAGGGGTCCATTGCCCATCCTAATTGTTCATGAACGGGGAATGTCTTTAGATTTTGCAGATCTCCTTTTACCCAAAATGGCATAGAGGGGATGCAGCAGATTTATGTGCGACAATGTCGAGGCTTTTGCGCACAGTAGAAGTAAGCACAACCATATTAGCAAGCAAATTACTTGAACTCTTAACTGCAGATGTACATGGGTCTAGTGGTGATAAATCTTTTGCAGTCACCTCTAACACTGCCTCTGGGATCTCTTCATTCCCTCCTAAGTCCAACTCTTATAGGCTGGGCATATCAAGATCCGACTCAGTTACAGATGGAGAAATTTTGGTACTGCTCTGGTGTAAGGGGTTTATCGCAACTATGGGGTTGAGTGTTGTGTGGATGTTTGGCAAAGTTTTGCCATGGCTCTCTGCTGAAAGTATTCCATTGTGGGGTACTGACAGAGTAGGGTAAGGAATACAGGGTGTGTGTGAAAGAAGTACGCAGCAACCCGGGTATAGACTGTTTTGAAGCAAAGTCTTTGTGATGAAATTGGGGAGAGGGTCTGGGTACCTTGTAAGGGCTCAAGGGAGGTAGTGATGGTAAAGTATGACCAGTGGTGTGATATAACACCAGGTCATCCACCTGAGACTAAGCTCAGAATGGTTGAGTTTTAGCTCCAAGTTGCAAAAGTGTACGCTGTAAATGAAATACATTCCAAACATAGCCCAGTTTTTACCGCAATAATCAGAGATACAGGGTGATCCTGTTTTATCTGTCCATGGTGCTGTAAATAGACCCCTATATAAATATATAGTCCAAGCTGTGCCTGTCATAGTGGGCACATCCCCGAAGGAGTCTTCAGGGTCTGGTTTCCATAGGGATGGACTACGGCCCTGGACCTGTATAGCACCCCGTGACTTTATGCGTTGTACAAAGTGCAAAGATGAGTGCCAATGCAGGAACAACAGACAATAGACAGAAGAAAGTAGTATTTAGGTCATCTAGCTTAGATAAAGAATTCAAAAGGTTTTTATCCGGCTATTCTGCAAATGCTGTTTATCTCTTAGAATGCCCGTGTTCTCTGCAGTATGGGGGGGCTGACCACACAGGCATTGCAACGTTCGTTCGAGATTCCGGGATTTTCTGTGTACAGCCTTTGCCGGATTTCCTCTGGAGTCTATGCTATCATTGGCACGCTATCTATTTAATTTCCGGTAAGCCTTTCATCTACACGGATATTCATTATCACGTTCATCAAATTTGGTCTGTCACAGACTTTATGGACAATTTATCAATTTTTGTTTCGCAAATCACATTTTGATTCAATGTTTGATCATTTGTAGCGCGACTTGTATTTATTATTGCATGGTCCTTAAAAGGAATGTGTTATCAATATTTTGAAGGGTCTAAAAACTCATAGGGTTTCCCTACATTTTAAAAAAGTTCATAACGGGGACCCCTCTGGTCTTAGATGTATGGGAATTAACAGACTGCAGAACAATTGGCAGACTTGTAATAAAATGTGGCAGGTCTCCAGGTTAGTGACTCACAAGGTCTATCAATTGGAAACTCTGACACCAGAGGGGTTAAACATGGATTTGGACAGCAGCTGTTTTAGTCAATAGCTAGGAGGTTTTAATGGTTATATCATGTTATAGTAGTACTTCTTGATTTCAATTATGCATTGTTGTATTTATTGTGATTGCCAAGCAGAAAACACAGCCAAAAAGTGGATAACATGCAGCCTGCAATCTCTGCACTGTCAAATAAGAGGAGATTTGGAAAAGAGTATTATTTTATAATTTAAGCATATCACATCGGCCTGCCACTGCAGACAACCGTATGGCCAAAATGCCAATGAGATGTGGCGTAAAACACTACCACAGGATGTGTGATGCTGCGCACTGAAACCTGAGAAGGTGAACTTTGTGTTTTTCATTATAATAAAATGTTAATGATCTGTGAAATTCAGAGTATTTTTTCTCTTTATATACCATACACAAGTGCTTGTAAATATCTCTAGATGCAGATTACGAAAGGAGGAGGAGGGTGGAATCTCCCAGTGACATTTTAGCCAGTTTGGCTCTACATAGGCCTCATCTGGCCTCACATACTGTATTAAGGGGGTCAGATTATTCAGTAAAAGGTTCTGTGTGTAATTTGGTGGCAATGGATATACAGCATTTTTGTGCCATTTTATATGAGTAGAGGTGCAGGCACTTGGGTGAAAAAAAAAAAAAGCTATCCAGTTTTGGTGTTGGGACTTTTATTAAAGAAGTATAATTTGTTACAGGTTTTATTTTGGAAGTTAACTTTGTGAAGTACTGAACACCCCTTTACTTTCTTTATAGCTGGTAGTTTTAGTTACAGCTAGTGTGTAAAATTGACAGAGAACATTCCAATAGTTGTGAGGACAGGAAGTAACAGAGGTCCTTATTACGGGGACAGCAAAGTTTACTTTGGATAATGTGAGGAATGTCTGCATTCTCAGTGAGCAAACAAGGTATAGTGGGACAGATACACAAGGAGTGAGAATTGTCTAACGTGTATTAGAACAAAATTCAGGACTGCTGAAGACATTTAAGTTGTTCACAAAAACATTATGCCTATTTTTACTGTCAAAAAATGGATTTTTGTAAAATCTTACCGTAAAATCCTTTTCTCTTAGCTCATCGACAGACGTAGTCCTCGGTGATACACCACCTTCGGGTTATGTTACCTCCGCAGGAGCAGGACTAGACAGGAAATTAAAAAGCTCTGGCCACACCCTAGGGGCAGTCCCAGAGGGTATATCCTCTCTCTCTCTGCCTCAGCAAATCAGTTATGTGAAAAAGCAGTGCTTAGAGAATTTAACCCAACCCAACTCCAAAACAGAGGGGCGGGGACTACGTCTGTCGATGAGCTAAGAGAAAAGGATTTTACGGTAAGATTTTACAAAAATCCATTTTTCTCTAGCGCTCATCGACAGACGTAGTCCTCGGTGATACACCACCTTCGGGACGTCCCAGAGCAGTATCACAACTGAGGGGTGGGAAAATGGAAATCAAATCCCAATCTAGAAGGCCCAACCGGTGCCAACTAGAAGTTTACAATGCTCATCCTTAATGATGAGACTCAACAAAAAAATTTTTCAAACAGAAAAAAACCCTCGAGGTAGACCACCGGTCTCCTCAAATTGCGGCCTGCAAAACCTTGCGGCCAAATGAGGCATCCGCCGATGCCGTCACATCAATTTTATAGAATTTAGTAAAGGTATGTACCGACGACCAAGTGGCCGCCTTACATACCTGGACCACTGACGCCTGATGGCGAAAGGCCCAGGAAGTACTGAGCGCTCGAGTGGAGTGCGCCCTAACAGGGAACGGAGGACTCTGACCCTTAATAGAATAAGCCTGTACCACCGTTTGTCTAATCCATTTGGCAATGGTCGCGGCAGATGCAGGCAAACCCTTTCTGGGGCCATCCGTGATCACAAAAAGTGAATCCGTCTTACGGAATGATTCCGTAGCTTTCAGGTATACCCTGATTGCCCGAACCACATCCAAGGAATGCAACGCATGTTCCCGATGATGCTTGGGCTGAGGACACAAGGAAGGTAGTACAATATCTTCATTCAGATGAAAATCTGAAACCACCTTAGGAAGAAAAGATGGCTTAGGATGAAGTACTACCTTATCCCTATGAATCACTAGGTATGGGGACTGGCATGATAATGCAGCCAGTTCTGACACCCTGCGAGCAGAAGTAATAGCCACCAAGAAGACCACCTTCTGGGATAAAGTAAGCAAGGGAATCTCCCTGATGTTTTCAAAGGGAGGTTTCTGTAGAACCGACAAAACCAAATTAAGATCCCAGGGCGGTAAGGGCGCGCGGACTGGAGGAGCCAGGTGCCGCACCCCCTGGATGAAATTCCGCACCAAGGATTTGGTAGCTAAAGGTTTCTGAAAGAAGATTGCTAATGCTGAAACTTGACCCTTGATGGTGCTCAAGGCTAGCTTCTGCTCAACCCCTTGTTGCAAAAAGGCCAATATTCGAGACACCGAATAGGTACGTGGAGGAAATCCTAAAGATTCGCACCACGCAATATAAGTCTTCCATGTGTGATAATAGACTTTGCTGGAAGTCGCTTTCCTTGCTTTAATAAGGGTAGGAATGACAGAAGTAGACAAACCTCTGTCCTTCAGTACTTGGGTCTCAATGGCCAGGCCATTAAAACCAGCGACTGTAAAGCACGAAGGTAAATAGGTCCTTGAGACTACAGACACTCCCTGAGACGAAGTTCCCACGGAACGTCTGCGACTAACCTGTCCAAGTCGGCCAGGCCGGCTTGAAGAGGCCAGCCTAGAATTTCTAGGACCACTGGCGCTGATTGGATCTGAACCAGGCGTCCCTAGAGGTATCTGGCCCCGACCATCCGAGAAAGTCTGGTCGTTTTCTGTTCCCACACATTTATCAGATACCTGATAGTTATCAGGCAAGGTGATCTTTTCTGGTTGAACTTCAGGGACCGAAGTCACCCGACTAGAGGCTACTTGGCCTATCTGGTCAATCAGATCCGATTCCTGTGAGGTATCGGGACTAATCTTAGGAAAAGGTAAAGGAAAAGATCTATACAGGGAACGGTAACTACCGCTTCCTGTACTTAAATGTTGGAAGGGAAGAATCGCACCGGTAGTAGTGGTTGATGCTCGATCTAATGTCCTGAATACCGGTGAAAACGTCCCCCCACCCTGAAATTGGGTGGGGGCGCACCTTCAGGCTGTGTACTCCTTTACTTCGGGTTTGGCTGGGTTGGTCCTCTGCTTGTCCGACCAGCCCTTCTTGAACCCTCCTGGAGGAGTCTTGCCTTTCCCGGAAGTACCAGCCGGGCGTCCTTTATGGGCGGTAAAGAAAGGTCCTCGCTTGTTGCGAGGTTCCTTAGCTTTTGCAGCCTGTGGCAAAAAAGTACTCTTGCCCCCGGTGGCATCCTTAATGATTTCATCTAGGTTGGCTCCAAATAGACGATTCCCCTGGAAAGGGAGATTGGTCAAAGTCTTTTTGGAACCTAGGTCAGCTGACCAGCATTTTAACCACAGCACACGTCTGAGGATCACTGCTAACTTAGATGCATGCCCTAACAAGGGAGTAGTGTCCAAGGCTGCGTCACAGATAAACCGTAGCCCTTGTATGATCTGTTCTATCAAATCAGATGTCTCCTGGGGAATATCTTTTCCCCTAAGATCTTGGCGTACCATCTTCGCCCATTCTGTAAGTGTCTGGGAAACTAGACCAATAACAATTACTGGTCTAAATGCAGAGAAAAGATAGTGCGGGACTCCGCTTCTATCTTTCGATCCACCGGATCCTTAAAGGACGAAGTGTCCTCCACTGGAATAACCGTGGCTTTATTCAGCCTGGAAATAGGCGGATCCACGACTGGTGGTACCGTCCATTTCTTAATGATGGATTCCTCAAACGGATAGCGTCTAGCAATACGCTTGGAAATAGTAAAGGTACGTTTAGAATGTTCCCATTCTCCTTTAATCTGATTTCCAAAACATTTAGGTACAGGAAAAGCCTTCGCCGTCTTGATGGGCTTATTAGTCCCAAAAGGCCTCTCTGTTTCAGTTGCCTCTGCCGGTAAAGCCTCAAGTTTTAAGGTTTCTTGCACTGCCACAACTAGTGCGTCCACCAATGCTTCTTCCTGAATTATAGCAGGAGAAGAAGCGTCCTCCTCACTGTCTGAGGGGGCTTTACCTGGGATAGCAGCCCTTGCAGAGGAACCTGCAACTGCAGTGACCATCTCTGAATCAGAGTCAGAGGTGTCAGATAGTATAGGGGTAGGCGGGGGTCGCTTCCTTGACCCCCGTCCCTGACAGGCCGCCTCCACCCGAGCCACCATAGACTCCAAAATTGCTGTAAATGACTCTATACTCTGTACACCGGCGGGTCCCGAGGCCCCCTCGAGGGAAACAGGTGGGGGAATCTGTGTGGCAGGGTCCATAATAACTCCAGTTACTTCCTGGATGATATAATTCAAAGTAAAGAAAAAACTTTTTTTTTTTTTTTTTTTTGACCCTCAGCGCCACAAAAAACCCCTTAGTGTTACCTGCTAGGGATCCCTATCGATCGAGAGAGAGAGAGATAGACCCCCAGGCTCACCACTTGATGTTCAGAGTTGAACTGCAACAGCTTACAGCGCTGTCTTAGACAAACAGGAAGTCTTTTGGCTGGCTGCCCAGGAAGAAAGGAGGCGGCTCCGCCCCTCTGTACGCCTTCCGGCGCCTCCCCCAAGCTCCACGAGGTGTAGAATCACCTAAAACATGGCCGCCCCCATGCTGGAGACACGAGGCTACGCCAAAATGGCGGCTCGTGCGATCCAGTAAAAAAAAAAAAAATGGCGGCGGCCTGTGCTGACTAGCGGTGTGCTGCAGGCACACAACACTCTCTCTGCATGGGGATATGGCGTGTTTGGCGGTACCGGCCCTGGCAGACCGCATGGCCGTTCGGGAGGCCTGCTATTAGCTGGAGATCTGACTTGGAAGGCAGTCTACATGTCCATGGCTTCTGACTGGTAGGTAGCTTATACTTAACCCATAAGATTCCCAGAATGCCACAGATTACATCTTTAAAACATGTATACAATAGATTGTTAGCTCCCAAACCAAGCCTCCTGGCTTTTGCACACATAAAATCACACTCAAAGTAGGAGGATTTGTGACATGTTATAGGATAGAAAGAAACTCTTTCTTACCATACAGAGAGGGGCCCGCGTTCACCACAAAACCCGTCAGGGAAAACAGGGGGAACATACTACTCACCATACCGGAACCAGGCGGGCACCAACTCCTGACAGTACCCCTCTCCACCGGGGCGGGAGGGCTGTCGACCGATACAGACGCCGTGACTCATGGTCTTTGGCGTTTCAGCGAGACGTTTAACTCGCGGGTTCAGTCCTTTAATGGGACTTTGTCGCGGCCGACTCAGCGCGGAGCTATGGCCTGCACGCGCTCGTAGGCTGAACTGGGGTGACCACCGGATCTCAACATCCAGCCCGTCGCCCAGTTCAGCTTTCTTGCTTGAAGATCTCACAGGAACACTGGAGAAAAAAAGCTGCCCAAAAATCCTTTTAGAAAAAAATTTCTTGCCAGGACCTAAGATCCCAGCAAGGTATCTAGGTCCTTACTCCTAACTAGACAGAAAATAACTGATTTGCTGAGGCAGAGAGAGAGAGGATATACCCTCTGGGACTGCCCCTAGGGTGTGGCCAGAGCTTTTTAATTTCCTGTCTAGTCCTGCTCCTGCGGAGGTAACATAACCCGAAGGTGGTGTATCACCGAGGACTACGTCTGTCGATGAGCGCTAGAGAAATTTAATTTTTACTTCACACACATCATTACTACACGATTCACATGAATTTACTGCATGTAGGTTATATTTATTGCTCAGGTTATTTTAGCCAAAAGGTCAGTTCAACATGATAAATGACACAGGGTATTGCCCTTTAAAATACTGCTAGCAATAACTGAGGTTCCACTTGAGCAAAACAGGAAAAAAAACAATTTCATATGAAAATAATTCTAAATTTAAGAAAGGATTCGGTTTGTAAAGTGAATATTTTCAGGATAAATTTTTATAGCGTATAGAAACAACTCATTCGTCTTATCTGACGTATACAAGCTAAGAGAGAACTAAAAAGGGACAAAATATTGAAAAGCACAGTGATCTGGACAGCATAATAACTAAAATCAAAATTATTTTAGTCGCCTAATCTAGATTTGTAAATTGTAAATTTGTAAATTGTAACCTAAAGATTATCAGATTATCAGATACAAATTTTCAGAAAGGAATGTTCAATAATTATATTGTGATAAAATATGAAATCATTTCTCACTACAGATATGAGAGTGCCTGATATCACCCTGATCATTTTGGTTACTTTAGTTGCTATGGCTTCTAAAAACTTTGAGTATCCTGGTAAAAAAATAAATCAATAATCAGAAACAGAGCAGTGCTATGGAAACAAATCTCTACTTATCTACAGAACACCGGTTTCCAAGATGCAAGAATGCATTTGTTCTTCACAGCAGTATTGAAAACAAAAGCTTAGTGGTACTAAATACATTCTCTTTTTAGCTACACTATATTACCAAAAGTGTTGGGACGCCAATGAACTTTAATGGCATCCCAGTCTTAGTCCGTAGGGTTCAATATTGAGTTGGCCCACACTTTGCAGTTATAACAGCTTCAACCCTTCTAGGAAGACTGTCCACAAGGATTAGGAGTGTGTGTCTATGGGAATGCATGACCATTCTTCTAGAAGCGCATTTGTATGGACAGGCACTGATGTTAGACAAGAAGGCCTGGCTCGCAGTCAGGATTCTGTGCAGGCCAGTCAAGTTCCTCCACCCTCAAACTCGCTCATCCATGCCTTTATGGATCTTGCTTTGTGCAGTGGTAGGCAGTCGTGTTGGAACAGGAAGGGGCCATCCCCAAACCTTTCACACAAAGTAGGGAGCATAAAATTGTCCAAAATGTCTTGGTATACGGATGCCTTAAGACTTCCCTTCACTGGAACTAAGAGGCCAAGCCCAACCCCTGAAAAACAACCCCACACCATAACTCCCACTCCACCAAATGATTTGGATCAGTGCACAAAGCAAGGTCCATAAAGACATGGATGAGCGAGTTTCAGGTGGAGGAGCTTTACTGGCCTGCACAGAGTCCTGACCTCAACCCAAAAGAACACCATGGGGATGAATTAGAGCGGAAAATGCGAGTCAGGCCTTCTCTCCCACATCAGTGCCTGACCTGACAATTGAGCTTCTGACAGAATTGTCAAACATTCCCATAGACACATTTCTAAACCTTATGGACAGCCTTCCCAGAAGAGTTGAACCTGTTATAGCTGCAAAGGGTGGGCCAACTCAATGTTGAACCCTACAGCCTAAGACTAAGATGCCATTAAAGTTCATATGCTTGTAAAGGCAGGTGTCCCAATACTTTTGGTAATATAGTGTTTGTATTAAAATATTTATTACATTAAAAAAAAAAATGGAGGCTCATTACATATTGTGGGAGTTTGACAGAAGAAGACTCCTGTTCTTACCCATAGTTCGCCCGTGAAAACTACCCATAAATGACAAAATGCTGTAGTCAGGGCATCCTGGATACTAGATAAGAAAATAAAACAGTGGAGTTAATTCTCATTTTATTATTCAGTAGACAATAGGTCACTTTAATATAAATGGAAAACATTATCATTGGATATTTTAAGACAGAAACTTGATGGACAAGCAATTAGCAGTTGTTAGCAAACAATTGTTCTACATACAATGACAGACTGGTTAGGAAGCAAGCTAAAATTCAGAAGTAAACTACACTAAATACAAAGAGGGAAATCTTACAGTAGATTGTAAAGAGCACAAGCACAGTCTTAGTGCCCGCAGTATTTATGTGAAACAAATTAGTTGGTGGTATATTAGGTAAATCACATAAATATCTCCCTCACCTATATACTGTATATTTAGAGAACCAAATGGGTAGCTAAACAGATAGGGTCTATCTATCGACCTGGTACTGATACAGTAAATGTGTGCAACACTAAAATGTTATCTTTAAAACCTGTGCGTGTAATTGACAGTGGAGACAAAGAAAAATAAAGGAAATCCATCCTGGGATACACTCATTTTTCTCAGGAAAGTTATCTTTAAAAAGAGCAAACAATTCAACAAAGTTACAAATATTGAGATATTTATGTATGTGGTACAAAGTATCTTCCTGCTCAAAAGTGGATACTGCAATTTCAGTTAAGTGAAACTGCTTTTTGAGTCTTCTAGGCATATAGGAGCAGGTATCCCTTAGAGTGCGGGCAAAGCGCCCACTGAAAGGGAACACTTTTTAGTTAGAGGGTTTAGCGTTTTTTAAATATAACATTAAAAAGGTGATACGAAAAGAAAACCGTACATTAGATCTGAAGGTTGTCATTGCTGGCCTATCCTCCTTATCTACCATATTAAAGATTATCTGATAATTGCAAGACTAAAAACAACAGCTCTTTTGTCTTACCAAATCGGTCTAAAAGTACCATCAATACCGCACCCCCTAAAGCACCAGCAGAGATACCCAGTTATCGAACATGAAAAGACGAATACCAAATACCATCGCATTAGAAACGTATAATTTGCTTCCGTGGCTAGGATGTTAATGTTTTTTGATGAGTTAGACCAGATTTCTTTCCAGTCTTCTGGAGAGATAAAGGACTCTAATGTAATAGCTAGCTGGCAGTATATAGTGCATTGAAAAAGTATTCATATCCCGTAAAATTTCTCACATTTTGTCATGTTACAACCAAAAATGTAAATGTATTTTATTGGGATTTTATGTTATGGACAAACACAAAGTGGCACATAATTGTGAAATAAAAAAAGAAAATGATAAATGGTTTTCAAAATGTTCTACAAATAAATATCTGAAAAGTTTGGCGTGCATTTGTGTTCCACTCCCCTGAGTCAATACTTTGTAGAACCACCTTTCACTGTAATTACAGCTGCAAGTATTTTGGGGTATGTCTCTACCACCTTTGCACATCTAGAGAGGGAAGTTTTTGCCCTTTCTTTTTTAACCACTTGCCGTCTGCTCACTAGAGCTCTACTGCGGCAAAGTGGTTTGTTATCGTCTGGCGACGTAGACCTACGTCACCAGACACTCCCTTTTCTCGGCGCGCCCCCGGAGGCTCGCTCCCGCTGTATTCAGTCACAGCGTGAGTCGGGCCAGGGGAGGAGCGGCGTTGATCGCCGCTCTTCCCCGATCGTCGGGGAATCGAGTGTGGAGATCCGCCTGCTTGTGCAAACAGAGCGGGCGGATCTCCTAAGTGACAGGCAGTGTCAGATTGCAGGGTTCAGCATAGCTGAACATGCGATCTGTCCCTGTGTCACTCAGTCACCTCCCCCCACACACGTTAGTAAGCACCAGGCATACATTAACCCCTCCCTCTCCAATAAAATTAACCCCTTCCCTGCCAGTGTCATTTTTACAGTAACAGTGCATATATATAGCACTGATTACTGCAGTAATGTCACTGGTACCCCCAAAAGTGTCAAAAATGTCAGTCAAGGGTCCAATCTGTCCGCCGCAATGTAGCAGTCCCGCAAAAAAAAAAAAAAAAAAAAAAAAAAAAAAAAAAATCGCAGATCGCCGCCATTATTTGTTAAAAAAAAACAGCAAAAATGACAGAAATCTTTCCCTTAGTTAGTGAACGCAATAACTTTTGCGCAAACCAATCAAAATACGCTTATTGTGATTTATTTACCAAACATAGGTAGCAGAAGACAAATTGGCCAAAAATTAAAAATAATTTTGATTTTTACATTTTTTTGGGGGGGAATTTCATATAAAAAAAAATGTGAAAAATATTGTTATTTTTTCAAAATTTACGCTCTTTTTTTGTTTATAAAAATAAAAAAATCGCACCAAAAGAAAGCTCCGTTTGTGGGGAAAAAAAAAGACGTAAATTTCGTTTGGGTACGGCGTCGCATGACCGCGCAATTGTCAGTTAAAGTCGCAGAGTGCCGAATTGCAAAAAGTGGCCTGGACGTAAGACAGCAAAATCCTCCGGTGGTAAAGTGGTTAAGCTCTGCCAGATTGGATAGAGAGTCTGAACATCAATTTTCAAGTCTTGGCACAGATTCTCAATTGGATTTAGGGCTGGATTTTGACAGGGCCATTCTAACACATCTTCCACTCGATATTATTTAGGGGTGTAAGAGTAAAGGGGGTTCAATACAAATGCACGCCACACTTTTCAGGTATTTAATTGTAAAAACTTTTGAAAACCATTTATCATTTTCATGTCTATCACATAAAGTACGTTTACATTTTTGGTTGTAACATGACAAATGTGGAAAACAAGATTAAACAACTGAGATTATATATATATATATATATATATATATATATTATATATATATATATATATATATACACACACACACACACACACATATATACATATATATATTACACACATATATATATACACACATACAGTATCTCACAAAAGTGAGTACACCCCTCACATTTTTGAAAATATATTATATCTTGTCATGTGACAACACCGAAGAAATTACACTTTGCTACATTGTAAAGTAGTGAGTTTGCAGCTTGTATAACTGTTGTCCCCTTAAAATAACTCAACAAAGCCATTAATGTCTAAACTGCTGGCAACAAAAGGGAGTACACCCCTAAGTAATATTGTCCAAATTGGGCCCAAAGTGTCAATATTTTGTGTGGCCACCATTATTTTCCAGGACTGCCTTAACCCTCTTGGAAATGGAGTTCCCCAGAGCTTCACAGGTTGCCACTGGAGTCCTCTTCCACTCCTCCATGACGACATCACGGAGCTGGTGGGTGTTAGAGAACTTGTGATTCTCCACCTTCCATTTGAAGATGCCCCACAGATGCTCAATAGGGTTTAGGTCTGGAGACATGCTTAGCCAGTCCATCCTTTTACATAGTTAAATAGTAGTTGAGGTTGAATAAAGACAATAATCCATCCAGTTCAACCTGTGTAGGTGTGTGTGACCCTAATCATCTCTCATACCCCTTAATGTTCTGATCCTTGAGATGCATGTCCAAGACTCTTTTGAAAGTAGCCATACTTCCCGCAGAAACTACCTCTTGTGGTAGAAAATTCCACAATCTTGTAGCCCTAACAGTAAAGAACCCACCGGGTTGCCTGAGGTTAAAATGCTTCTCCTCTAATCGCATTGTATGTCCTTGCATCCTCATGCAATCCTTGTGACTGAATAGCTTTTTTTCTATGCTGAGATCACCATTGAGGTATTTGTAAATTGCTATCATGTCCCCTCTCAGGCGTCTCTTCTCCAGAGATAATAAATTAAGCGATTGTAGACGCTCTTCATAATTAAGGTCCTCCAATCCCCTGATAAGTTTAGTTGCCCTTCTCTGGACTCTCTCCAGCTCCAACACATCCCTCCTGAGGACTGGCGACCAGAACTGGACAGAATACTCCAGATGCAGTCGGACCAGAGTTTTATAAAGTGGTAGAATTATAGTTTTATCTCTGGAAAACATCCCCTTCTTTATGCATGCTAATATTCTGCCGACTTTGGCAGCTGCCACTTGACATTGCATGCTATTGCCTATTCTATCCTCTACTAAGACTCCCAGATCTTTCTCCATTTTTGATTCCCCCAAAGGTTCTCCCCCTAAAGTATATTGTGCTTTTATGTTTTTTAGTCCCCAAGTGCAAAACCTTACACTTCTCCACATTAAACCTAATTTGGCATGTCGTTGCCCACTCTGTTATTTTGTTCAGGTCATTCTGTAAGATATCTGCCTCATGCTGTGTAGTTATTGCCCTGCCCAATTTTGTGTCATCTGCAAAAACTGATATAGAACTAATGATCCCGTCCTCAATGCTGTTTATGAATATATTGAACAAGGTTGGTCCCAGGACTGAGCCTTGGGGGACCCCACTTACCACCCCAAACCAGTCTGAGTATGCGCTTTTTATTACCACCCATTGGACATGCCCTTTTAGCCAGTTCCCTATCCAAGAGCAAACCTTGTGGTCGATGCCTGCAGACCTTATTTTATAAATTAAGCGCTTGTGGGGAACTGTATCAAACGTCTTAGGGAAATCCAGGTACACCACATCCACTGGTCTCCCCCCCATCTAGCTCACAGCGCACCTCCTCATAGAATGTTAACAGATTGGTTTGACAAGAACGCCCATTCGTAAACCCGTGCTTATTACTGCCGACGATGTTGTTGTCTTTAGCAAACTCTACGATATAGTCCCTTATCATCCCCTCCAGAAGTTTACATACTATCGATGTCAGACTGACCGGCCTATAATTTCACGGGACATGCCTCTGCCTTTTTTTGAATATCGGTATCACGTTAGCTTTCCTCCAATCACCTGGTACATTTCCTGTCATAATATTGTCAGCAAAGATCAGGAACAGTGGTCTAGATATAGTTTTACTAAGTTCTTTGAGTACTCTCAGATGTACGCTATCCGGGCCTGGTGATTTATTTGTGTTAATTTTATCCAGCCTTTCCCTGATTTCACCCTCTATTTGCCATAGCGGCAAGTCCTGTGAATTACTGCTAACCATACAGTCATGGTCAGTGTACCCCTCCTTTTCCTGTGTAAAGACTGAGGAGAAAAAAGCATTAAGCACGGTTGCCTTTTCAGTGTCCTCTGTAACCATCCTCCCCTCTTCGTTGATTATGTGTGCAACATGCTCGGTCATAGTTTTTTTGCTGTTGATATTTTTAAAGAATTTCTTTGGGTTCTTTTTAATATCCTCCGCTATTTGTCTTTACCCTCAGCTTCTTTAGCAAGGCAGTGGTTGTCTTGGAGGTGTGCTTGGGGTCGTTATGTTGAAATACTGCCCTGTAGCCCAGTCCTCCGAAGGGAGGGGATCCTGCTCTGCTTCAGTATGTCAGTACAGGTTGGCATTCATGGTTCCCTCAAAGAACTGTAGCTCCCCAGTGCCGGCAGCACTCATGAAGCCCCAGAGCATGACACTCCCACCACCATGCTTGACTGTAGGCAAGACACACTTGTCTTTGTACTCCTCACCTGGTTGCCCCCACACACGCTTGACACCATCTGAACCAAATACGTTTATCTTGGACTCATCAGACCACAGGACATGGTTCCAGTAATCCATGTCCTTAGTCTGCTTGTCTTCAGCAAACTGCGGGCTATCTTGTGCATGATCTTTAGAAGAGGCTCCCTTCTGAGACGACAGCCATGCAGATCAATTTGATGCAGTGTGCGGCTTATGGTCTGAGCACTGACAGGCTGACCCGCCACCCCTTCAACCTCTGCAGCAATGCTGGCAGCACTCATATCTCTATTTCCCAAAGACAACCTCTGGATATGACGCTGAGCACGTGCAATTAACCCCTTTGGTCGACCATGGCGAGGCCTGTTCTGAGTGGAAACCTGTCCTGTTAAACCTCTATATGGTCTTGGCCATCGTACTGCAGCTCAGTTTCAGGGTCTTGACAATCTTCTTATAGCCTAGGCCATCTTCATGTGGAGCAACAATTCCTTTTTTTAAGTCCTCAGAGTTCTTTGCCATGAGGCGCCATGTTGAACTTCCAGTGACCAGAATGAGAGAGTGAGACCTTGTAACACTAACGAGTCACATGACACTGGGGAGGGAATAGGGCTAATTGGGCCCAATGGACATTTTCACTTAGGGATGTACTCACTTTTGTTGCCAGCGGTTTAGACATTTTTGGCTGTTTGTGGAGTTATTTTGAGGGGACGGCAAATTTACACTGATATACAAGCTGTACACTCACTACTTTACTTTATAGAAAAGTGTCATTTCTTTAGTGTTGTCACATGAAAAGAAATAATAAAATATTTACAAAAATCTGAGGGGTGTGATTTGGTTAATCGACGGACACAGCGCTCCACAAATCATAACTAGTGGGATGTCCAAAAGCAGTGCTAAAAAGGAAAAAAAAAGGAGGGGTGGGGAAAATAACCCAAGGCTAAATATAGGAGCCCTAAACCAGGACACAGGAGCCTTAACCGGGTCACAGGAGCCCTGTCTGAAAAATAAAAAGTTTAAAAGAAAACACCTCTCAACCCCTCAGGAGGGAACAGCCCCTCTTAAACAGCAGCCTGCAAAACTTTGCGGCCAAAAGGAAGCATCCACAGATGGCAAAGTATCTACCTTAGAAGAATTCTACCTTAGAATAGAATTTTATAAAGCTATGCATCGAAGACCACATGGCCACCTTGCAAACTTGTGATATTGATGCCGGATAACGGAAGGCCCAAAAAGTACTCAGCGCCCGAGTAGAATGCGATGTGACAGGGAAAGGTGGAACCTGACCTTTAATGGAATAGGCCTGAGTCACCATCTGTCTGATACATCTGGAGATGGTAGCCGAAGAAGTGGCCAGCCCTTTTCTTGGTCCGTCCATAAAAAAAAAAAAGCGAATCTGACCTCCGAAAGGACTCAGTAGCTGCCAGATACACCTGAATCGCACGAACCACATCCAAGGTATGCAAAGAAAATTCCTTGGGATGAGCCGGTTTGGGACACAAGGAAGGCAACACAATGTCCTCATTCAAATGGAAGTCAGAAAACTTTGGGCAGGAATGATGGACAGGGACGAAGAACTACTTTATCTCTATGGACCACTAAATAGGAACTGCGACAGGATAATTCCGTCAATTCCGATACCCGAAGGGCCGAGGTAAAAGCCACCAAGAATGCCACCTTCCGGGACAACGTAGGCAAGGGAATCTCCCGAATATTCTCAAATAGCGGTTTCTGGAGAACTGAAAGTAATACATTCAAATCCCATGGTGGCAAAAGAGAATGTACAGGTAGAGCCACATGTCGAACCTCCTAAATGAAGATACGAACTAAAGAGTGCATGGCTAGGGGGCGCTGAAAAAAGATTGCCAGGGCAGACATCTGGCCCTTGATGGTACTCAAGGAAAACTTCTGATTAACGCCTTATTGAAGAAAGGTTAAGATCCGAGCCACAGAAAAGGATCGAGGATGAGCGTCAATTGACTCAAACCAAGAAATGTACGCATTCTTATTACATAGTTACTGAGGTTGAAAAAAGACATCAGTCCATCCAGTTCAACCTATGATGTGTGTGTGTGTTTGCTTTTAACCGTACATTGTATACCCCTGTATGTTGTGGTCTTTAAGGTGTCCATCTAATAGTTTTTTGAAACTATCAATGCTCCCTGCTGATACGACTGCTTGTGGAAGAGAATTCCACATCCTTACCGCTCTTACAGTGAAGAACCCCTTACGCACTTTAAGGTTAAACCGCCTTTCCTCAAGTTTTAGTGAGTGGCCACGTGTCTTATTGTATCTCCTCTCTCTGAATAGTTTGTTCCTTATGCTAGGGTCGCCAGTACAGTATTTGTACATTGATATCATATCCCCCCTCAATCGTCTCTTCTCCAGAGAGAATAGGTTCAGTGCTTGTAGTCTTTCCTCATAGCTGATGTCCTCCATTCCCCTAATTATTTTTGTTGCCCTTCTCTGGACTTTCTCCAGTTCCAGCACATCCTTCCTGAGGACCGGTGCCCAGAACTGGACAGCATACTCCAGATGTGGCCGGACCAGAGTCTTGTAGAGTGGAAGAATAATCTCTTTATTTCTGGAGTGAATCCCCTTTTTTATACAACCCAGTATTCTGTTGGCTTTGCTTGCGGCGGCTTGGCATTGCATGCCACTACCAAGCCTGTTGTCTACCAGTACCCCCAGGTCCCTTTCCATCCTAGACTCACCCAGAGGTTCCCCCCCTAGTGAGTAGCTTGCTTTCTGGTTTCTGGCCCCCAAGTGCATTACTTTACATTTTTCAACATTAAACCTCATCTGCCATGTAGTTGCCCACCCCGTTATTTTGTTCAGGTCCGCTTGCAAGGTTTCCACATCCTGCATAGAAGATATTGGCATGCCTAGTTTAGTATCATCTGCAAATACTGAGATTGTACTAGATATCCCCTCCTCTAGATCATTTATGAATAAATTAAACAGGATTGGTCCCAGGACAGAACCCTGGGGGACCCCACTTTCCACACCCGCCCAATCCGAGTACTCCCCATTAATCACCACCCTCAGGACTCTCCCCTGGAGCCAGTTCTCTATCCAGGTACTCACTCTATGGTACAATGGTGGATCTTGCTGGAAGACGACTTCCTCGCCTTCACCACAGTAGGGATCACTGATCCAGACAGACCTCTATCACTCAGTACCTGGCTTTAAATAGCAAAACCATTAAAACAAGTGACTGTAAAGCAGGATGGCAGATCAGCCCTTAGGACAACTGGTCTTCTCTGAGAGGAAGCCCCCCAAGGGATGTTTATGGCCACCAGACTGACTGGAAGATCCTCGCAGGAATTGCAGAAGGAGCCTGAGCCAAGGATTATACTGGCTTTACCGTGGCCGTTGGACGCCTGAGGCGTCTGCCAGGGGAACATGTGATCTCGCCACAAACCACGGCATCCTCCTGTGGATCCGAACCTGCTAAAGGTGCTGCAAGTAGGACTGTGCAAACAGAACTGTCTTTAAGGTGAATACCACCAGACTCAGAACCTGTATGCAAAATGGGCGAGAGAACTATCTGTGTGACAGCAGCCGGTGAATCAAGGCCTGTGGTTCCTGAAGTTTGTTCATAGGAAGGACCCCCCTGGTCCAAATTATAATCAGACCTAGGTAAATCAATTCCCTGGACAGGGATAGGGAGGACCTTAGGTAGTTCGGACATCACCTGAACCTTTGCAGGAATTAAATCCACACAAGGAGGCTCGGGACCTAAAAAACCTGAAAAAGGACAAGCTTTGTCCCCCTTTCTAGGTACCCCCAAAATAATAATTTTGTGGATCCTGCAAGTCCGGAGAAGCTAGCTCTAGGCTTACCAGACCAAGGATGCTTGAAACCTCCCGGGGAAGATTTGAAAGATCTATTTCCCTTATTCTCCCTCCCAGAAGCACTGAATAGTTTTCTTTGTGCTGAGAAGGCGGGCTGCCGTCTGCGACGAGGCTTCTTCCCTTTCCTAGACTATGGCAGGAAGGTACTCTTCCCACCCGTGATACCCTTAATGATGTTGTAACAGATCCCCAATACTTGGACCAAGTATTTCTGTCTTAGGTCTCCAGAATCTCACGTGATGCAGTGACCTGGCCCCTCAATCCCCCCCCCCCCCCCCAAACATCAGCCTATGCTTGATGAAGGGTAAAACAAAGACACTTTATTCAACAACTCACCTCCAATATATACAGTTTTAGGTGCTTGATTACAACATGCAAATGTATTGTATACAGAACATAATTAACATACCTAGCCATCTGGACAGACACAGGTGAATGAAATTACAGGCTCAGACAGGATTAGCATTATCATAATTGACTCCACAAACAACCAGCCCAAACATAGCCGAATACACATTCCTAGAAGTGTGAACACACTTCACCTCTAAACAGATAAAAGCAGAAGACATAGGCTCTCAGACTGCCCGTCTCCATTTTCAAACACACCTTATTATAACTGTCAATACACATCCCCACATTAGACGTCATTAGCATCTATTTAGTCTCAATGTGTGGAGAAGTCCTCTGCTGCAACAGGCAGCTTTAGGCCTGTAACATTGATCCCAGTCTGAGTCCGTATCTTGGGGTGACATGGATTTGAGTCAAAAGCAACACTACTCCCATGGTCCTCCAGCATATACCCCCACACAGAGCTGCACTCCCCTACAAGCCAGGGCCCGTAATCCGTGGGCAGGAGGCTGGACTCCACACTCCTCCAGTAGCCCATGGCGAACGTCCCAGCAAATGGGCGTTCGTCACAGATGTCATCCAGGGTAGCCCCAAACAGGTGATCGCCTTAAAAGGGCAGATCAATGAGAAATTTCTTAGAGGCTTGGTCTGCGGAACAATTCTTAAGCCACAGCATGTGCCTAATTACCAATGCTGAAAGAGAAAGTTTGGACTGAAAGAGATGGAGCTGTACCAAAGCTGCATCACAAAAGCTGCACCCTATGGACCATCTGGTCTGCTAAATCAACATAAGCAGTGGGGACCTGCTCACCCCCCAAGGCCCTGGCGCAAAAGCTTGGCCCATTCAGCTAGGGTCTGAGACACCAGGGCTGAGGCAAAGACTGGCCGCAATGTCGAACCAGCCATAGCAAACATGCTGCGTGCCATAGCCTCCACTTTTCTGTCAGCCATGTCCTCCACTCTTCTATCAGGATGGGGATTCCTCGGCTGGGATCATGGTAGCTTTGTTCAACCTGGAAACAGGAGGGTTCACCACTGGTGGACTAGTCCATTTTTTTTAAAGTGACTCCTCAAAAGGGTAACGTACAGCAAAACGTTTGGTGACCCCAAAGGGTAATTTTGGTTGTTCCCATCCCTTACAGGAAATCCTGTCAAAATAAGGCACATCAGGAAACCCCTTTGGAGTGCGAGGGGGCTTATGCGTACCAAACGACACAGCCACATCCGTGTCTACATCAGCCTCATCCTTCATTTTTAAAGTCTCACGCACTCCAGTGATAAGTCCATCTACTTTTTAATTCGCTGCTGCGACCATGAAGGAATCATTCTTACTATCAGATGGATCTGGGAGTGTGATATTAAGCCCCCCTGGAAGGGCCACATCCACTGTGACATCAGGCTCAGAATCAGATGAGACAGACTGAGCAGGGAAAGGTGGGGGACATTTCCTCTTGGGCATTTGCCCACACGCCACCTCCACCTGGGACACTAAGGACTGCAGGACAACAGTCAGTGCAACCATGGAAAGCTGGGGTTCCGAGGGACCTGCCATCTCCATGAGGGGGTCATTGGGGGAGATGTGACAATGAGGCTCCATAATGAAAGGAAGACCTTGCAGAACAAAAACGATCTTTTGGCACCACTCCAGAATCCCTCCAAGGCTCAGGGTACCCATCAGCAGAAAGAGATAACAGGGACCCCCAAGGACTCACCCTACCAGAGGAGTGCCGATAATTAGGACCCAGCATCACCATGGACGCCATCCCTGTTCATATGTCCCGGGCACAGGAAGTGGAAACGGAGGAGGAAGAGAAAACTGAAGAGGAACTTCGGCATCCCCACGAGGCTTTGGTTGTCTCCAGCGTCTCCTGGGGTAAGGGAAAATGGCCCCCCTGACATCGGGGCTACACAAGCATGGCCGCCAGAGACCAGCCAGACTAAGGGAAAATTCCACCATCAGCTACAGCATGTTGCCTGGATCTTCCCGGTGCCCTCTGCAAGGCTGCACCCTCCGGAAGGGGTCCCCCTCCTGAAGGTAGGACACATGTT
Source organism: Pelophylax lessonae (assembly GCF_965119305.1). Lineage (NCBI taxonomy): Eukaryota > Metazoa > Chordata > Amphibia > Anura > Ranidae > Pelophylax > Pelophylax lessonae. Next base: position 158,703,671 of record NC_138773.1, read on the forward strand.
AGGGGAGACTCCACTGCGCACTCTGCACTGGGACCCCCCTGCACTATACTCACACTGCAAACAGTAGGGCATGCACCTAGGGGTCTCCTACACTGGGACCCCCCCAGACTACCAGTGGAGGACACTATCCCAGGACCCTTACAGAGTGGTGATAGTGGGGGAGACCCCAGGGGTCTCTGCTGCATTCTCTGCCCTGGGACCCCCACCAAACAGGGGGAAAAGGGAGTGGGGGAAGCCCAGCTCACTAAGGGATTTTTAAGGATGGAAGGAGGGAACCTGGAGGCAGGTCCAACCATCCCTGGAGGTTACCCATGTCCACCAAAAAAAAAAGCCAAAAGGGGAGAGGTGGGACTGTACTTACCCTTCCATGGTGCGGGTAACGCTCCAGACAGAATCCTCGCCACTGAAGTAGGGGAGCTGTTGGCCAAGGGACTCAGACCCAAGCCTGCGAGAGGTTTAACTTGCGGGCCAGCCTCTGTCCATGAGGCTATGTCGCGGCCGGCCTGGCGTGTAGCTGCGGTCTGCACGCGCTCGCTGGCTGGGCTGGGGGGGAACCACTCGATTTAGATTATCCAGCCAGTCTCCCAGCCCGGCAGTTGGTTGTAGAGAAAAAACAAAAAAGATGTAAGGAAGGAGAAAAAAATTGCTAGAACCAGAGATCCCAGCCTAGGCCCTTACTGCTGACTAGACAGATTAAAAAACTGATTAGCTAGAGCGGAGAGGTGGGTTATATACCAAGCTGAGGACGGCCCATGGTATTTTTTGTTCTGCCTAGTCCTACTCCTAGAGGAGGCAATATAACCCAGTAGTTATGATTTATGGAGCGTTGTGTCTGTCGAACGCAAAATTATTATTATTATCTTTTTAATTACCATGCTTTTTGGGTTTATAGCGCAAAAAATAAAAAAAAATGTAGTGGTGATCAAATACCACCAAAAGAAAGCTCTATTTGTGGGAAAAATAAAGACATACATTTTATTTGGGTACAACCTTGCATGACTGTGCAATTGTCAAAGTAACGCAGTGCCATATCACAAAAAATGGCCTGGTCTTGAAGGGGGGAAATCTTTCAGAGGTCAAGTAGTTTTTTAAAGTTTTCAAAAAAAATAAAAATTTGTAAAGAAAAAAAATTGACTGCACACTTATGTTCCTGATTTGCATGTTTTGCATGCAGGTAAATTTCACAAATTAAAGCCAGAGACAGCCACGCATTTAGCATTTTCAGAAGGAGGTCCCCAATAGAAGCCTCTGTATTTCTCTCTCAGAACAGGTTGGAGCTTTTTCCTCAGCAGGAACACTACTGCTCAAGTTAAGGCATTCCAATTATTTGTGTATATTAAGAGACATTCACTATTATAATGTGTAAAATAATATACCTGGTTAATCATGCAGGATTCCAGCTCTTCTTTTGTGGCACGGTTGTGGCCTCTTTCTTTGTTCTGAAATGCAGTCATATACCTTTTAAAAAAGTGCTACAAAATGGCAAACTAAACAGCATGTACTTCCCCTAATGGAAACTGGTTAAGAAATCTGGTTAAGTATAAGTGTATTAACAATTATTGAAGGTGCACGCTCTGTGGCTGTTATCCTTATTTTTGTTTTACTGTTCAGTGAGTCACACTGTCCGAACAAGCTGAGAAGTGGAAACAAACGAGTATCACCGATCCCAGAGGTTTAAATGCCTCCATCCTAAAAACACTTACAAAAAAGTAAAAACCACAATAGCTCCTGGACTTTTTAGGGGCTCAGCACACAATTCTTACACATACTATATATGCAAAATCAATACTTTGTTCTTTAATTGTTAACTGAAAATAAACACCAGAAGACAGCCGGATGGAGAGACCATTCCCCCTGATCCAGGGTCTGGCGACTCAGATAGTCCGCCTGCCAGTTCTCCACTCCCGGAATGTGAACCGCCGTTATCGCCGGGACATGAGTCTCGGCCCAAGACAGAATGTCGGCCACTTCTCGAGCCGCTCGGGCACTCCTGGTGCCCCCTTGGTGGTTGATGTAGGCCACCGCCGTGGCATTGTCCGTCTGCACCCGAACCGGGCAACCCTGCAGCCGGTCCGTCCAGCGATGAAGACAGAGACTTATCGCACGCAATTCCAGAATGTTGATCGGAAGGGAAGACTCCCCCTCCGACCAAGTCCCCTGAGCGGACAGAACGCCCAGAACTCCACCCCAGCCCGACAGGCTGGCATCCGTGGTGATCACCGTCCACGAGATCGGACGAAACGACTTGCCCCCGGACACCAACGGGGACTGGAGCCACCACAGAAGGTTTTCCCTGGTGCGAAGACTCAACGAGATTTGAAGATCCAGAGATTGAGGTCGCCCGTCCCACCTGGACAGGATCTCCGCTTGGAGACCCCGCGTGTGAAACTGTGCGAAAGGAATCGCCTCGAAGGCCGAGACCATCAATCCCAGACATCTCATACACGTCCGCAGAGACGAGTTCGGAACGTCCCTGAGGGACCTGACTTCCTCCCGGAGAGAGTCCTGAGTTTGTCTTCCGGCAGGAAGACCTTCGCCTGCACCGAGTCCAGTATCATTCCCAGATAGGGGAGACGAACCGACGGACTCAGTGTCGACTTTGGAAAATTTATCGTCCAACCAAACTCCTGCAGAGTTTGCATGGGGACAGACAGGTCCTCCTCCAGACCTTGTCTGGTCGCAGACCAAACCAGAATGTCGTCCAGATACCCCAGGACAGAAATGCCCTGGGCCCTCAATAATGCCAGAACCGGTGCAAGCACCTTGGTGAAGACCCGCGGAGCCGAGGCGAGACCAAAGGGCAACGCCACGAACTGGTAGTGATCCTCCGCAATGGCAAAACGAAGGTACCTCTGATGACCCTCGAATATGGGGATGTGAAGGTACGCATCCTTCAAATCGATGGAGGCCATGAATTCCCCCGGAACCAGGGCAGCCACCACCGACCGCAGGGATTCCATGCGGAACTTGCGAACCCGCACAGAGCGGTTCAGAGCCTTCAAGTCCAGAATTGGACGAACCTTGCCCTCCTTTCTGGGCACGGTGAACAGATTGGAATAAAACCCCCGAAACCTGTCCCGATGAGGCACCGGGACCACCACTCCCTGAGCCCTCAGGTCCCGCACCGCCAGGTGCAGATCCCGCAGGCGCTCTGGAGACAGTTGAAGATTTGAGGGAAAAAATCTGCTCTCCGGCCGAGAGAGAAACTCGATCTTGTAACCAGATCGAACGATTTCCAGAACCCATCTGTCCCGCACACGGGCCAACCAGGGCTGAAGAAAACCGAGCAAGCGTCCCCCCACCCCAAAACTGGGTGAGGGCGCCCCTTCAGGCCGAACTGTTATGGGCTGCAGGTCCGGATTGGCCGGACTTCTGTTTCCCAGACCAGGGCTTCTTCTGAGAGCCTTGACCTTTGAACGGTTTGCCCTTGTAGTGCGGCCGAAAGGCACGAAAGGACCCCTGAGGGGGCCGAAAATTTGCATGCTTCTTCCCAGAAGCCCCCTTAGCCTTGGGGAAATGGGGCAAGAGAGTGCTTTTACCCCCGGTGATCCCCTTAATCAACACATCCAGGGACTCCCCAAAAAGGCGAGACCCATCATAAGGCAGATTGGCTAAGGTCTTACGTGAAGATTGGTCCACCGACCAACATTTTAACCAAACCAGGCGGCGAGACAACACCGCCACGCTGTGCACACGTGCAGCCAACGGAATCAAGTCCAGGTCCGCATCACACAGATACATGACACCCTGGTGGATCTGATCCACCATATCCAGGGTCGCCGCCGAGGCCGAATCGGCCACTAGGACGCGCCTAAGCATCTGCGTCCAACTTGCGATCGCCTGGGCCGCCATGAGAGAAGCAAACAGAGCCTTAAGCATAGAACCCGTAACAGAATAAGTATGACGGGCAAGAGACTCCAGTCTCCTATCCGTGGCATCACGGAAAACAGGGGAACCCTCTGCAGGAATCGCAGTGGCTTTGTTCAAAACCGCAATTGCATGATCCACTGGTGCAGGCACACACCACCGTTCATCAGTGGCAGGCGAAAAAGGATAACGCAGCTTGAATTTACTTGGTACCGCAAAAGGTTTGCGCAGATCGCGCCATTGATCCTTAACGGCGCGCTGAAAATCAGCATTGCAGGGAAAAACCTGCGGCGTCCTGCGTTTTCTCTGCGTCCCATAAGCCGCCAAGGCAGCGGGGGGACACACTTCGTCCTGCAAACGCAGCGTTTGCTTAATGGAAGCAATCAACTCATCCATGATTGCAAGCTCTTCAGGCGAGCCAGGGGGAGAATTATCGACCCCCTCAACTTCAGCCTCCACCTCAGACCCCACTAGATCAAGAGAGGAGTGGGACCCTGATAAGGAGGTCCCTGCCAGAACAGCCCCATCACCTTCACCCTCAGAATCAGAGGACAGAGCAACTCTGGGCCGTTTAGTAGATTGAGCAGCCACCAGCATTTGCACCTGAGCAGCAAGGCCAGCCACAATAGTGGCTAAATCCCCCCCTGGGGGGGAAACAGCGGTCCCCTGGCTTTCCACCAATACTGTAGGAAATTTGCCCTCCTGAGAATCCATTGCCCCTGTAATGCCAGACAACCAAGGGTTAACTGCCCCTTTTTAGCAAGCGCGGCAAGCGCAGCCCACCGCACCACACTCAAGCACAATGAGACCCCCACAGGGAGTATGCAAACTGAACACAGGCAATGGATAGCAAGAACAGAAGGATAAAACCTGAGGAGACCCTCGCCGCTGCTGCAGCCTCGATCGGTGTTCCTGGAAAGAGGAAGTGATGCTGCCAGGGCGCTCTATGTAAGCCTATGGAGGCTACAAGAAAATGGCCGCCATGCATGTAAACCATGCGGCCGGAGCGGGTGCAGGCAAAATGGCGTCGTTTGGCGCCGAAAACGCCGCTCCACAGTGCAGTAAAACACATATTACAATCCAATATAAGGATACATGTTAGATCGCCGCAGCGATCGCTGTATATGCCCAAACATGCCAAGAAAAAACATGCCCCACAGCACACAGCTCTCACACTGCCCAGCCTGACACACACAGTGTCATACAGCTTCCCCCCCCCCCCCCTTGCAGCCCACAGCATGCAGCCGAGAGATAGGGAGACAAGCAGTGTGAATAGAGGCAGGTTACACAGTCCCAGACTGACACCCCCCCAGACAGACAGGTCCCCACATAAATACACTTACCTCACATGGCGTGGGGGACCCGCACAGGCGAACAAGCCGCTGCACATGAGGCAGGGAGAGTCGGAATTCAAGACGCACAAAATGGGGGTTAAGAAACCGCACAGCGTCCAGTGAGGTAGCCACCTCACCAATCATCCCTGCACCGAACAGGGATGGGTCGTTCACTATGCCAGGAGCGTTACCTGGCTGAACGCTCGATGGCAGACTGGGAAGCCACTGACCCACGACCTGCGACCAGGGGGATCAGCCCGAGACCCAGTCCGCATGATCCTCTTCGTCCGAAGAACTAACTAACGCTGACAAAATAACAGCTAATAAAAGGTAGAGAGAAAAACTCAAACAAAATATTAAAAAGAAGAAAGAGTCTGGGACAGAAAGTCCCAGCACAGAGAGAGCCAGCCACTCCTGACAAGCTAGACATTAAAACTGAGATATGGTTGCAGGAAGTAGGAGGGTATTGACTGAGGGGACCACCCCTTGAGGGTGGGATATGTTAAAGCTTTATTGTTAACATATTCTGTTGCCTAGCTACTCCTTCGGAGCAAAGTCTAATACCCCATATGTGACGAATATGAAGAGGCGGCGACTGTCGGAGGACGTAAGAGAAATGCTCTTTTAAGATATTCCTTCTTGGTACATATAGTTACAAAGTTAGTCAGGTTGAAAAAAGACACAAATACATCTGGTTCAACCAACTGGTCAAATACAAAACATTGCATACAGATGTATAGTCTGGGATTTGCAAATCAACATAAAAATGAAGATCATAATCTCAACGCATTTCATGAAACACAGTTCACTTCATCAGAAGTTTGATGAAAATCCATATAGGGGAGTCAGCCAACATACAACCAAAAGGGGCAAATGAAGAGCAAAACAGAAGAAAAAAGAGTGGAGCTGGGGAAAAGATAACAGCAAAGATTATCCAATTAAAACAGTGCCTGAACAGAGCCCCCAGTCCTAGCAAACAACGGTGCCAACAGCCAATACGTACATGCTTATTCCATGACCGTGACTCACTAGGTAATGAAGAGATAAAAATGACAGTCCTGGAGCATGCATCTTCAGACAAGTCTCAAATACCAACTTCCTTATTTCGGATAGGTTCCTTTTAGTGCCGGTTCACACTACTGCGATCACAGACATCGCATATAATTCGGAGCGCACTGCTCCTAAAATCACATGCGATGTCTGTGCAGTGCGAGTTCAGCCATACAGTTTGTATGACTGAATTCTCACCACAATCGCAGTGAACACGCACAGGACCCTTTTTTTCGTCCGCAGCAGAATCGGATCACATGGTGGTTCACACCAGTGCAATCCGATTTCTGTGCGAACTGTCAGATCGCACTGCGATATGTGATCTGATCTGGGGGTGTTAACTGTGAATTGACACCCCCAGCGTATCGCATATGGCAGTGTGAACTGCCTGTGCTGCGGATGCGATGCGGGAACACGCAGTATATACGCAGTGTTCCTGCATCGCAATAGTGTGAACCGGCACTTAATGGCAGATATGGTGAGGGCTCATTGTAGCAAACATCTCTGGTTTATCATAACAGCAAACTTAAGGGCAACATTATTCAGCCTCCGGGTTAGTTGCTTAATCATTAAAATATTTTAGTTCTTTGAAAATAACTTTAGATATAGTAAGGATTACGCTAGTTGATCCTTATGTTATGCTGCCAAAAACTGTGCCTTAATTTTCATTCAGCAGAAGAAACATTTAAATAGTTCTCATTTTATTCTTCAAATGCATGGATAGCAAGCAGTTCCATATTTCACTGAACTCCAGTCAAACCGCTAAGTACACAATTGAAATACATTAGTCCAAATAGAGTTGCCGTTTAAATATTTAAAAGAAAGCAAAGAAAGTCCAAAGAGTGATAAACCAGAGTACACTGAAGTGAAACGAATGCCTTAGCTCCTAAAGTGTTACTAAACTCAGATCCTGCATTCACTATATCTGGTCTCCTACAGTACACAGAACATAGAAATGCAATTATGTTAGTAAATATAAACTGATAAATACCTGTATCAGTTAGCGTGGTAATTTGTAGGAGGAGTTTTCATTTCTCCCACAATTGTCCTATCAGGCTTCAAGACCCTACATTTTTTGTCTGATCATGTCTGGACAGTACTGATTGTCCCTGTGCTGATCACATGTACCCAGAGATGTATAGTAACGAAGTAGAACTACTTAAGTACTGTACTTAAGTACCGAAATGCGGTATCTGTACTTTCCTAGAGTATAATTTTTTTCTCCTACTTCTACTTTTACTTCACTACATTTTTTCGATGATTTCGATACTTCTACTCAAGTATTTTTTTTTTGTGCTGCATAGTTACTCGTTACTTTTAAAAAAATTACCACTGCCAGAACAGTAGATGGCAGGTTGCATAAAGCTCAAAAAAATGTGTATAATGTCATTTGTAAATCAGCGCATACGAAAATAAAGGCTGTGTATAATAAAAGCTGCTATACCAAATCTTTCCAATAAAAAGAAAATATGAAACAAACAAATAAATTGTGCTACAGCGCTTAAAGTGCATCAAGAAACTAGTAACAAACACAGGTTAATCATTTGAATAAATCATTTGAAATAATAAAAAACAATATGATGTTCAAACTTTTGACTTCTTTCTTTAATAACTACATAACACAGTACTTGTACTTCTACTTTCAGTACTTGAGTAGAATTTTTTTTTCAAAACTACTGGTACTTTTTACTTTTAGTACTTAAGTAGCAATTTTTTTGAAAAAACTACTTGCAATACTTAAGTAAAAAAAATGTTGAATACTTTAGTACTTCTACTTAAGTAACTTTTTCTGCGAGCACTTCCACTTCTACTTAAGTAACTTTTTGATCGAGCACTTGTACTTTTACTCAAGTAGAAATTTCGAGTACTTTATACAAGTCTGCATGTACCCTCCCAAGAAAAAAAAAAAATCCTCCATCAATCAAGATGTGACATCCCACCCACTGTGTTCTTTAGTTACTGGGCATGGAGGACAGAGGGACTGGGCTGTCATTTAGGATCTGTATACACACCCAACTGTGTGATGTTAATACCATGTGACCTGAATAACTCCGCTAAAACCAGGAAGTATCCTATCCAAAATTCAAAAAATCTAAACTGAGCATGTGCAGCGTAACTACACTAACTGTGCTTATCTGGACTTGTCCAGAGTGAACTTGCAGGAGGATCTGTGCAAACAGGATCACACAGCATTTTTACACAATGCAGAGGATTAATCACTTAAGTTACACAGCGAGTATAACAAGCACGCTATTCTGCATCTATAGACAGATTTTACTCGTGGGTTTAGTAACACTTTAAGTGGGCAATTTATTCTGTTCATGCTTTTGTGATGATGCGCTTCAGATTGCTGTGCACTTGAAAAAGGTTTACATGTGACAGAATTCCCTCAAGAGTGGCGGGTACTGTAACCCTGCCTGGGCCTCTGTCCCCTTGAATGGACAGAGGCCCAGGCAGGGTTTAAAGCCACAAGTGTGAGAGACCTTCCATAACAGGAGGTCAATATAAGCAGCCAATCTATGAGGTGGAGGCCTTTTCACTTGGGATCACACACCATTCGGGTTATGGATAGCGCACTTTGTGACTGAATGGACTTTGGTTTATCACTCTTTGGACTTTCTTTGTTTTCTTTTTAATATTTAAAGGGCAACTCTATTTAGACTATAATGTTTGTGCTGTGAGTGTCTCACAGAAGAGTTGCTGCTCTGTATGTAGATAATTTGTCTAAGATATATGTCTTTTGTTATTTTAAATAGCGCAGTTTTTATTTTTCACTTAAGTTGAAATACATACAAGGGAGTGATTTTACTAAAGGATTTGCATTTCTTTCCACCGGGTTCTGATATTTACACAGATCTATCTTGCGGTGCAGGAGGCCTATTTTTTCCCTACTGCAGTTGCACAGTATACAAAAATTTAAAGTTCGGTCATTACATAGTGGTCCCTCCTCACCATGTAAAAAAAGCACATTTAACTTACTTTAACCACTTTACCTCCGGCCACTGTGCTGCTACTGCGGCACAGTGGCTCGTTATCGTCCAGCGACGTAGACCTACGTCGCTGGACTCCTCCCCCTGTAGGCAGCGCTCGCGCACCGCCGGAGGCGCGCTCCCGCTGTTTTCATTCACAGCGGGAGTCGCCGCCGCTCTTCCCCGATCGTTGGGGAATCTAGTTTGGAGATCCGCCCGCCTGTGTAAACAGAGCGGGCGGATCTCCTAAGTGACAGGGAGTGACAGATCGGAGTGTTCAGCATAGCTGAACATCCGATCTGTCCCTGGCTCACTCAGTCACCTCCCCCCCCACACGTTAGTAAGCACCAGGCATACATTAACCCCTCCCTCGCCAATAAAATTAACCCCTTCCCTGCCAGTGTCATTTTTACAGTAACAGTGCATATATATAGCACTGATTACTGCAGTAATGTCACTGGTACCCCCAAAAGTGTCAAAAATGTCAGTCAAGGGTCCGATCTGTCCGCCGCAATGTCGCAGTCCCGCAAAAAAAAAAAAAAAAAAAAACGCAGATCGCCGCCATTACTCGTTAAAAAAAAAACACCAAAAATGACAGAAATCTTTCCCTTAGTTAGTAAACGCAATAACTTTTGCGCAAACCAATCAAAATATGCTTATTGTGATTTTTTTTACCAAACATAGGTAGCAGAAAACAAATTGGCCAAAAATTTTAAAAAAATTTGATTTTTACATATTTTTTGGGAGGAATTTCATATAAAAAAAAAATGTTAAAAATATTGTTATTTTTTCAAAATAAACGCTCTTTTTTTGTTTATAGCGCAAAAAGTAAAAATCGCACAGGTGATCAAATACCACCAAAAGAAAGCTCTATTTGTGGTAAAAAAAGGACTTAAATTTCGTTTGGGTACGGCGTCGCACGACCGTGCAATTGTCAGTTAAAGTCGCACAGCGCCGAATCGCAAAAAGTGGCCTGGACGTAAGACAGCAAAATCCTCCGGTGGTAAAGTGGTTAAAGGAAAAACATCTGCGGAGAAAAAGTTAGAAAATGTATACACCCAGTTCTGCACTAAAATGGGTGCGATCACATTTTTTACTGCAAGATCCTTGAAAAGTAGAGTACACCAAATCCCATGAGAATTTCTCATGAGATTTGGGATCCTCTGTATTTTCAGGATCTTGCTGGAAGGATTGTGACACCATTCCCACCTAGGCTCTGTGGGAGGAAGCTGGGTGTATTTTCTTTACTTTTTTCTTTACGTGTTTACATGTGCACCACCAAGTAGAAAATCAGACATTTAGTGCAAGATCTGATTTAAAGGTCTATTGACACCAGCTGCTGCATTACAACGTAGTTGCTGGTGTATGGTGGAAAGCTGCTGATTCAATAATTTCTATTGGCTACTCTATGGTGTGAGGTGGTGGACTGTCTCACATTGCGCTTCCCTGGAAAAAAGGTACGGCATGCTGTACTTTGTTTCAACACACACCAGCATAACACGGTGGTGTGAAATAGCCAGGGAGGGGACAAGGCATTTTAACTTTTCTTGTGGTGAAACTGTGCTGGAATAGCCACCCAATGCAGCCCCACTACACCTGGTGTAAAGCGGCCCTAAGTAATAATTTCATATCTCGTCACTTCCCTAGTTTGTGACTCTAGAGTAAAAAGAGAAGCAGCATACCAATGAGCCCATTTATCTGTCACTCTGCACTCTCTATTAGCATGTTTCTCATTAGCACGTGAGCACTGCAGCACAACTGGGTGGCTACTTGTGCTGTTTACTAGTTTCCCCAGACTGAGCTCTACTGTACATTGAGGTTGGGCACAAAGTCAATTTTAGGTACTTCTAGTGCTTGCATTAAACAAAATATGTTAAATGATGTATTAATAATTAAATTACTGCTTTACCGTGTGTCCTTTAGATTTGCCCAGAGTTAAACTTTAAATTTTGTGTCAATAGTTAAAGGGAATTTTTCTGTCATTCAGAAAGCCAGAGGACATTCAAATACTCTTGATAAAGCATAGTTGGCTGTGTAACTTTAGCAAAACACTGTCAATACAAAAAGGCCAAACTAATAATATAAAGCCACTTTAAAAATCTTTAAAACTGAATGTATACACCACTGTTTTTAAATAATGATGAGTTTGATGAACTGGCGAATAATGAATCTGTCAAGAAAATGCTCTAAACAACTGGACAGACTGATTAAAATTACATGAAAGTGCTATCTATTCTAGTCAAGTGAAATGTTGGGGAACATAAAATTGGCATTGCTATTTGGTGAACACTTCCCCTTCCTTGATATGAGGACCAAAGTTTAATCAAAGAGCTGTAGCGATAGGTAAACAAAAACCCATCTTACCATACTACATACCTGGGGCAGGTACAGAAACTGACAAGTTTAACAATAGAAGAAATTAACCTAAATTCATCACATTGTTTTTAGACTCAGATAGGAGTGAACTATGGATTATAGTAAGAGTGCTCCCAGAAACCTCTGCAAGTTCAATATACAGACACTCCCAAATGGACTAAGTGCTATTGTGAGAAACCATAGCTCAGATTTTATTAATCCTTCCACCACTGGTTAAATAGCAATCTTAATGGCCAAATCATGTATAAGTTTGCACTTACTCTGTACCACATAAATATTAATTTAAAAGCATTTTCATTTGAGCATGATCCACAGGACATTGTAATTATTTGGGCCAATCCCTTTGGTCCAATCTAGAAGAGAAAAATAATAGGGAAAAAGAGAATGTATTTTACATGTCATATTTTAACAAAATTATAAAATGAACAATCACATGAAATCAACAAATGGCGATAACATACAAGCCTGTTTGAAAATAAAAACAAGTATTAAGTATATAAGTGTAGGTTTAAACTACTACGTTTTTCATTCAATACATTTTTATTATTTTTAAGAGTGTATTAGACAATCTGAATGATACATAGCAGCAAAAAGAAATTGGCAAGCTTAAAGAAGCCAACATAACAGATGGATACCATAACAAAACATTTTGTATTTCAATTTTAAATGGATCAGGGAATTGAATTAGTAAAGAACATATAATATAAAAAAAAGTTGTTTGGAGGAATCAAGCCAAACTACAGATTTATAACAAAATAAATCTGTGCACTTTGGATGACAAATTGTTGTAAAATAAGATGCTCTGTTTTTTACGAAGATATTATGAAATGATTAGGTAACAGATACAATAAAAAATGTGCAATAAGCAAAATCAAAACAATAGTGAATGGCAAAGTGTCACTAGATAAGTGAAACTTGTATCCTAGAACGGTGTAACAAGTGAATTACATCAAAAATATTTTTTTTTTGGAATAAGTTCTGTTCACAAAAAAATGGCAAACAATAAATGGTGCAAAAAGTTCATAAATCAAGGGCAATGAATTAAAGCGATATGTGATAAAATCTTGCACGGTCGCCTGCAGTGCGGTCCGCGCTAGTTGACGGTACTTTTCTAGCTCCAATCCTTTATCTTTTATAAACACTTGCTGTGATTAACGAGATTAAGGAGCACCATAAGCCTGGATACATTCCCCAGGCATATGATCTCTTGGTGGGATCATTTGATTTGGTAAGTGGACAGTTTTCACATATAGAATACAGCAGTGACACACTTTCCATTGTGGATCATTTCAGCTGCACTACAGTTTGTTGTATTTACATGTGAGAAAGTTAGAGCATACTGAGTTGTGGAACACTGGACTATTTATGAACTTTTCGCAACGTTTATTATTTGTCATTTTTTGTGAACAGATCGTGGCTACTTTTTCACAAAAACATTTTTGCTGTAATTTACTTGTTACACCAATCTAGGCAACAAGAGGTTAACTTATCTAGTGACACTTTGCCATTTGAACATTCACTATTGTTTTGATTTTGCTTGTTGTCCATTGTTTATTGCATCTGTTACCTAATCACTACCTTATTAGTTTCACTCTTTCCCTCTACTCCACCTCCTCTCCCTCCAGCTACCGTACAGTTACCCGCAGAAACCTACGCCATCTCAACCCTTCTCTTCTCTACTCTGCTATCGACCACCTCTATGACAAAATCGCACCCCTGTCCTGCACCAACCTAGCCACTTCTGTCTACAACACTTCACTCTTAGCCTCCCTGGACACATTGGCCCCCCTCACCACACACCGAATCAGGCCCAGACCCCTTCAACCTTGGCAAACCGATAACACTAGAAGTCTGAAAAAGCATAGCCGTGCTCTTGAGCGCCTATGGCGTAAGACTCGGTCTCAGAATGATTTCAACCAATATAAATCCGCCCTCCAAAAATACAATTCCAGTCTCCACACTGCCAAACAGACCTATTTTATCACTCTCATTAACAGCCTGTCATCACGCCCCCGGCAACTCTTCGCTACCTTTAACTCTCTACTCCGTCCTCCACTACCCCCTCCCACCGACTCACTCACTGCCCAGGAGATTGCAAACCACTTCAAACAGAAGATTGACACAATTCGTAAGGAGATCGTTGCTGTTCAGATACCTTCCTCCATGCCTTATGCTTCACGCCCACAAGTGCGATCATTACTTCCCTCATTCAACCCCGCCACTACAGACGAGGTTGCTAAACTACTTGCTAACGTCCACTTAACAACCTGCCCTCTGGATCCTGTTCCCTCGCAAATGCTACGTTCACCTTCTGGCCCTATTCTACACTCTCTAACCCACATCTTCAATCTCTCTCTCTCTTCTGGCATCTTCCCCAACTCTCTAAAACATGCACTAGTCAGCCCCATACTTAAAAAGCCCTCACTGGACCCAACCGATCTGAACAACCTACGACCTATTTCCTTGCTCCCCTTTTCATCCAAACTCCTCGAACGTCTAGTCTACAACAGACTGTGCGACCACCTTGCCGAGAATAGCCTCCTTGATCCCCTTCAGTCTGGATTTCGGCCTCAAGACTCCACTGAAACCGCACTCCTAAAGCTGACAAACCGATCTGCTAACGGCCAAAACCAATGGACATTATTCTGTACTCCTACTTCTGGACCTTTCTGCTGCCTTTGATATGGTTGACCATCCCCTCCTCCTCAAAAAACTCCATGCCTTTGGTCTCCGTGACTGTACTCTTAACTGGTTATCTTCCTTCTTATCTAACTGCACCTTTAGCGTTACCTACAATTCTACTTCCTCCTCTCCTCTTCCCTTCTCTGTTGGAGTTCCCCAAGGCTCTGTTCTTGGACCCCTCCTATTTTCAATCTACACCTCCTCTCTAGGTCAGTTGATAGCCTCCCACGGCTTCCATAACCACCTCTACGCTGACGATACCCAAATCTACCTATCCACTACTCAGCTCTCTCCCTCAGTCTCCTCACGTATCACTAATTTACTATCAGATATATCGGTCTGGATGTCTCACCACTTCCTCAAACTCAATCCATCCAAAACCGAGCTTATAATTTTTCCTCCACCTCGTGCCCCTTCCCCTGATTTCTCAGTCAATATCAATGGCATTACCATCAGCCCATCCCCACATGCCAAGGTCTTAGGTGTTGTCCTGGACTCTGAACTCTCCTTCAAACCCCACATCCAATCGCTGTCCAAATCTTGCCGCCTCAGCCTCCGCAAAATCTCCAAAATACGCCCCTTTCTAACCAAAGACACAACAAAACTCCTAGTTCACATCCCTGGTCATCTCGCGCCTCGACTACTGCAATTCCCTTCTCATTGGCTTACCTTTACACAGGCTATCCCCCCTTCAATCCATTATGAATGCTGCCGCCAGACTCATCCACCTCACCAATCGCTCAGTGTCCGCTGCTCCTCTCTGTCAAGCCCTCCACTGGCTTCCGCTCACCCAACAAATTAAATTCAAAATACTTACAGCATCTTACAAAGCAATCCACAGCCTAGCCCCCAGCTACATCACCAGCCTCATCTCAAAATACCAACCTAATCGCTCTCTTCGTTCCTCTTAAAACCTCCTGCTCTCTAGCTCACTCATCACCTCCTCCCATGCTCGCCTCCAGGACTTTTCCAGAGCCTCTCCAATCCTATGGAACTCCTTACCCTTATCTGTCCGATTATCCCCCACTCTATTAGCTTTTAGGCGATCTCTGAAAACCCTCCTTTTCAGAGAAGCCTATCCTACCAACCCCTAACAAATGTACCTCCTTTTTCTCCATCAACCCACCCCCCACGGTTATTGCCTTTTGTTTCACTTGACCCTCCCTTCTAGATTGTAAGCTCTAACGAGCAGGGCCCTCTAGTTCCTCCTGTTTTGAACTGTATTGTAACTGTATTGTCTTCCTTCACATTGTAAAGCGCTGCGCAAACTGTTGGCGCTATATAAATCCTGTATAATAATAATAATAATAATAATCATTTTTACGATATCTCAGTCAAAAACAGCGCATCACATTTATTTTAGGTTTTTTCTACTCACTATTGGAGTGTTTGATTGCAGCAGTTTGATTTCACATATTTGCAGCTGAGCGCACCTTTTTGTATTTCTTAATGGATGGCAAATTAGCTTTTTGTACTTACAGATAACAAGGATTCCTCCAGTTTTTCAGTGAAATTCTCAGGTGGTAAAATGCCAAGAGCTGGTCTGTTGACAAATGCACTCTGAAAGAATGAAACCGTTGTTAACTGACAGTGATCATGTGTTGTTCTTATCAGTTACATTTACCATTTTAGATTTATAATTATAGCAAAAACATCTAGACACCCCTGTTAAAATGTCAGGTTTCTCTGATATAAAATAAATAGACTAAGATACTGTAAATCATTTCAGAACTTTCTCCACCTTAAATGTGACCAGTAAACTGTACAACTCAATTCATAAACAAACCTAAATATTTTTTTTTTTAAACTAAAATAATGTGGTTGCATAAGTGTGCACACCCTCCTATAACTGGAGATGTAGTGGTGTTCAGAATTAAAGCAATCACATTCAAACTCATGTTAAATAGGAGTCAGCACACATCTGCCATCATTAAAAGTGCCTTTGATTAGCCCCAAATAAAGTTCCGCTGTTCTAGTAGGTCTTTCCTGACATTTTTTTAGTCACATCCTACGGCAAAAGCCTTGGTCCTCAGAGAGCTCCCAAAGCCTCAGAGGGATCTCATTGTTTAAAGGTATCAGTCAGGAGAAGGGTACAAAATAATTTTCAAGGCACTGGATATACCATCAGGTGGAGGAAATATAGCAGTGACATTACAGCATTAGCAGTAACAGTGACATTACCAAGAACTGGACAGGACTCCAAAATTGATGAAAAGACTAGAAGTCTTTCCTCCCTAAACTACTGGTCAGGGAGGCTGCCAAGAGGCCTACAACAATATTAAAAGGAGCTGCAGGATAATCTGCCAAGTACTGGCTGTGTGGTACATGTGACAACAATGTCTGGTATTCTTCATATGTCTAGGCTATCGGGTAGAGTGGCAAGATGGAAGCGTTTTCATATGAAGAAAAACATTCAAGCCCTGCTAACTTTTGCAAAAACATATCTTAAGTCTCCCAAAAAGCATGTGGGAAAATAAGTTATGGTCTGAAACCAAAGTTGAACTTTTTGGCCATAATTCCAAAGAACGTTAGAGCAAGAGCAACAATTCTAGCCCAAGAACTCCTCTAATTCTAAACAGGTAACCTGTAACATATTTTAAACCGTTGCCTATGGAGATTTTGAAGTACCAAAGTTTGGCGCCATTCCACGAGTGTACGCAATTTTAAAGCGTGACATGTTAGTTATCCATTTACTCGGAATAACATCATCTTTCACATTATACAAACAAATTGGGCTAACTTTAGGGTTTTGTTTTTTTTTGTTTAATTTATGAAACTTGAAAAAATTAGTTTGAAAAATTGCTGCACAAATACCGTGTGACATAAAAAGTTGCAATGACTGCCATTTTATTCTCTAGGGTCTCTGCTAAAAAAAAAAAGAAAAAAAAAAAAAACATATGCTTGGGGGGTCTGAGTAATTTTCTAGCAAAAAATTATGATTTTTACATGTAGGAGCGGAGTGCCAGAATTGGCCCGGTATGAAATTAGTTAAAGGGGACCTGTGCGGAAATATGGAGGCTGCCATTCCTAACCTTTCCTTATGAAAACATTGGTTTGCTTTGCTGTTAAACTGATTCATGGATTCAGCATTTTCTAAACTTCTGATTTGAAAAAAAAAAAAAAAAGTGTAAAGAACAACAGCACTAAATTCGCCTTGATTGCATACTTGTCTAGGTCAATCATACAGAAAAGAGTGAAACCAGAAACAGACAGGCAACTTTTTCATACAGAGGTCATCTATAGTAGCCTCTATATTTCTCTTAATACAGGTTACCAGTAAGGAACTGTACTTTATTACAACTATGGTAAAATACCCATAACAATACAGAAATTTAGATATTCAATAATAATGTGAGAGTGCTGTGCAGTGAGATTCCTACATGAGCTACCACTCTAAGCAAAGAACAAGTGACACAATAACCCTTATATAGATAACAGGGCCAGGAAAATTACCTATAACTAGTATTATAACTTTTTTTTTAATTTGCAAAAGCCAGTTAAAATATATATATATATATATATATATATATATATTATATATTGAAAAGTTCTATGGACAAGTTCTGCATACCGTAGAGGAGGGTTAAAATCACTGCCAGGTTACCCATTTTCGGCACTGGGTACATTTCATTTGGCTTACTCTTTCAGAGATGAAACAGAAGTTAGAGGGAAATTCCTCTTTTAGACAGTTGTCCCCAGAATAGGTTTTTCCATTGGAAGATTAGCCCCTTGCCTCCAAAGTGGTGAATAATCCCAATGGAGACGCAGACTTCAGTACAAACTTAACAGATGATCTAACCTTTCATCATTCTATTGAAACTTAAAAAAAAAATTGATTTTTTTTTACTTAGAGCTCCCAGAAGGACCTTAAAGAGGAACTCCCCTCCCCCTTTCCTCTGCTATATTAGTAGCATGAATTAGGGGCCCGGTTTTGACATGTAGATTTGCCTAGGCAATCTGAGCAGAAGTTCACCTCCTCCCTGCCAACGTCACAGGTCCCTGAAGGCTGTGGGACCATTCACAAAGGGCAGCAAATTTCAAGAAGTCACCCAGCTACCCACAGCTAACATGCTGGCCAAGAGGACCTCGGGTGAGGATGACGTTGGATACCTGGACAGGTGAGTGTCTATTAAAAGTAAACAGATACAGGTTTTGTAGCTGCTGACTTATTTTTTTCAGTACTTGCTGAAAAACAGCTTTAAAAGTGTTCCTAAACCCACAACAGTAAAATCTGTCTATAGATGCAGAATTGCATGCTTGTTATACTCACTGTGTACTAAGTGATTAATCCTCTGCATTGTGAAAAAGGCTGTGTGATCCTGTATGCACAGATCCTCCCTCTCCTGCAAATTCACTCTGGACAAGTCCAGATAAGCACAGTAAGTGTAGTTCAGCTGCACATACTCAGTTTGGTCTCTATTGCTCAGAGAACACTTCCTGGTTATAGCGAAGCTATTCAGGTCACATGGTATTAACATCACACATTTGGGCGTGTATACAGATCCTAAATGACAGCCCAGTCCCTCCCTTCTCCGCCATGCCCAGTACCTAAAAAAGAACACAGTGGGTGGGATTTCACATCTGATTGATGAATGATTTTTCTTTTCTTGGGAGGGTACATGTGATCAGCACAGAGCCAATCAGCACTATTTAGACATGTTCAGACAGAGAATTATGGGTCGTGAAGCCTGATAGGACAATTCTGGGAGAAATAAAAACTCCTCCTACAAATTACCAGCACTTACTGATACAAGTCACAAGATTGCTCTAATTTCTATATACAGCTGATGAGAAAAAGGTATTTATCAGTTTCTATTTACTAAAATAATTGCATTTCCATGTTCTGTGTACTGTAGGAGACCAGTTATAGTGAATGCAGGATATGGGTTTAGTAACACTTTAGGTCCAAAGCTTGCATCCAAAGAGGCCTGAACATATACGTGATCAGCCTTAGACAACATGTAAACAGAAAAACCAAGTGGCAGGCTTGCACTACGGGAAAAGGTGTATTATGCCAAAAGGCACATAGTGATCAAGAAAGTGTGCCATTATAAGAAAAGTTGGAATCTCATCCTTAAGAGGTTAAGTCACTAGTTGAAAATCGCTGGCGTCCCCTGTTTTAGGAAAGTATATTTTAAAGATTGTATTCCTAAATACCTTTTTCTACATCTCCGCTGTGCGGTCATGTGATCCCCCTCTGCTCTCCTTCCCCGATCAGCCAGCCAGCAGAGGAAGACCACGTGATCACACAGAAGGGATGTAGGAATATCATTTTTGAAAAATGTACACGCTGTGCTTTATATCATCCAACAACAGAGGGGATGCTAGCACTTTTAATACATAACTAATATATTACAAGAATAGCCTCACGAGGGGAGGGGAGGCTCTCACAAAGACTACTGAGCTGACAGGCAGGGAGGGAGTGGGAGAGACTAACAGTAGACAGCAAGATGGCGGAGACACGAAAACGGACCACAGTATCATGGATCAGCAGCCATGATTACAGTGGTCAGCACACAGGGGGACGCAGAACAGGCAGAACCATCATACAATGGGACAAATGACACGGTACATGCACTATGCTTTGGATCATGTTTTAAAGGAACAGGGAGCATTTTTTTTAGGGTTACAACCACTAAGCTATTAGGCTAAAAGATAAGCTGCCTAAACCAGCAGTCACCAACCAGTGGTCCGTAGGCCGCCGATGGTCCATGAGACAATTTTGGTTGTCCCCAGGGGCTCTGCCGCAAATCAACAATGTGGCGGATGTATACTGCCCAATGTTGTTTCCAATGTTGTTCTCAATGCGTGCTGAAGTAGCACTGTGTGTGTAGAAGTCAGCAGAGTGATGGGGGGGGGGGGGGTGGGAGAACCAGAGCATTGTGTGCAGAAGGCATGTAAGATTCACGTTATTGATTCAAAATTGTGAGTTTTGTGGTCTGTGAGGTCCAAAAGGTTGGCGACACCTGGCCTAAACCACCTAGGGATGGAGGGAGGAGAGGCAGGCTAACCACTACAGGGTTGAATGACAAGGTGTAAGCCGCCATTCCGAAGAAGATGTGGCTGACAGAAAATCTGGTACAGATCATACTATACGAAAAACAATAGAAGAAAACCTCTTGACGTGTACAGGAGCAGGGCAGACAGACGGAAGTATAATCTTCTGGTTAAGGTGGGAGAAAGACATCAACTTAGGGAGAAAGAATGCTGTAGGCCTCACGACAAACAACTTTGTGGATAAAAGCAGACCATTGAGTATCCCTGATAGGTTCAAAGGGTGGTTCTCATGAAGTCACAGGTGAATGCACAGGTGAAGCCATGTGAGGAACACTCAAAAATAGAGGCAAGCCTATCTTGAAAAAGAAAAGAATCCCTGTCAAACAGAACTATATGCTAGAATTTGATCCAGCCCAGATTGAAGGAAGGTCACAATATGTCCCACAGAGTGTATCCTGGAATAAAACACCTGCCACCATGCAAAGTTTGTTTTCCAGGCGTGATGGTAGATCGCCTAGCCTCCAAGAGCACAGGAATATTTAAACTGGATTGGCCCTTATCCTTTAGGACCGGAGTATCAAAAGCCATATTGTTAAAGCCAGGGACCGTATTGCAAAAGTGGTAACCCAGTTCTGGATTCTCATCTTCTCCTGATCAAGTACCAAATCCATCCAGGCCAGTTCAAAGCAATGAGAATCATTGTAATGCCCATGATCTCAATTCTGAACAGCAGATGAGGAAGGAGAAACAGAGGAGGAAAGGTAAAGTTCAATTTGAAGCTGATCCTATGGAGACACCTGAATGTCCACTATGGCTAGAGGTTTCCTTATCTGGAGACAAACATGCTGAGTTTGTTGTTGGATCTGGAAGCCAGGAAGTCCATGTATGGAGTTCCCAGAGTCTACCTGACAATTTTCCATACCTGGAACTGGCTGGAACATAGTTACACGAAAGCCAGAACGTAGTCGACCTCTCCTTGGGCTTCCAGACATCTTGTTCTTCCCTGATAGATGTGTGGCACTGCCTGACTGAATCCAGGTTGGACAATCCTGTAGTTAAAAGGTTTAGCATTGAAGGGATAACTAAAATTGCTTAAAGCTCCAGTATGGAGCTCAGAAGATGTTACGAACGTGGGTATCAGATCCCTGCCCTCCTCACTAACTTGTGACAAGGGACAAGCCAAACTCACACCATGCTGACACTTCGGTAACAATGATATTCTCAGCTGCACCCTGCACAAAGATTTTCCAGCTCAGGGGAAAACAATCTAGGTGCCAGCAGGCTGGGAGCGATTGTCACTGGGCTAATTAAGCAATTAACCCTTTAAATGCCACCACCTCCGTTTGCTCCAGTCAGTCAATGTCCTGGGTGTTAGAGTTCAATCAATGAGCCAGGTGTTATCGGTTCTCAAACTTGACAGATGTTCCTGCTTTGATGGTACCATGAGAACTCTCTCAATTGGTCAGGTCTCCCTTTTTCTCTGGGATCAATAGGGTGTTGACAGATGCCCCTGACCAATAAAACAGTTTCCATGGGCTGTCCTGGGTTAATGACAATATCAGGTCCATCCTCTACAGACCGTTTTATACCACTATTTATATCTTCCAATTAGGCTTGTGACGGTATCAGATTTTCATGCTGCGATTAATTGATTAAGGTTTTGCCACGGTATACGGTATTATCACGGTATTCTATTATTAAATTAAAATTATTAAATTTCCACCTCACTTCAATTTCATTGCTGAATTTAGGGGCTTTGGTTCACTTACGCACATTATTATATAGTCAGTCAGTACAGACTCTGTGAACCAGGCCTAAAATAGGTCATCAAGCAGTGTCTGGCCTAACTGGTGATAACTGGTCCTGGCGCTCGGCTCCGATCCGATGGCCTGGTCATTAAGAGGGCAAATCCTTGTGGTCAAGAAGTGGTTAAACCTGAAGGAGGTGTTGTTTACATACATGTGAACCAGGCCTAAAGCAATAGTAAAGTCATTAATTGGTTAAACCTGCAGGAGGACCGGTGTTTTTATCTATTAATGACTTTACTATTGCTTTAGGCCTGGTTCACATGTATGCGGGTTGGGGGCCCACATTTGCACAGGCATAGCAGCCCATTGATGTGAATGG
Source organism: Pelophylax lessonae (assembly GCF_965119305.1). Lineage (NCBI taxonomy): Eukaryota > Metazoa > Chordata > Amphibia > Anura > Ranidae > Pelophylax > Pelophylax lessonae. Next base: position 158,726,073 of record NC_138773.1, read on the forward strand.
GCTTGAGCTGCTATGCCTGCGTTTTCAGCTGAAAAAAGGTGCATGCAGAATTTAAAAAAATGCAGTGGCCATGAAATCCATCCTTCTTTTGCACCATGCGACTTACCTGCCGTTGCTGCACACGCAAACGGTTTTTAAATGCCGTGCCCACGTATACAAAAAATGCAGAAAGCTTGCCAGAGCAGGAACTGCAGGTTAGTCGCATGGTGCAAAAAGGATGGATTTCAAGGCCACTGAATTTTAAAAAAATGCTGCATGCACCTTTTTTCTGCGGAAAATGAGGGCATAGCAGCCCGTTCAAATCAATGGGCTTCTATGCCTGTGCAAATGTGGGCCGCCAACCCGCATACATGTGAACCACCAACCCGCATACATGTGAACCAGGCCTAAAGCAATAGTAAAGTCATTAATAGATAAAAACACCGGTCCTCCTGCAGGTTTAACCACTTCTGGATCGCAAGGATTTGCCCCTTTAAAGACCAGATCGGAGCGCCAGGACCAGTCATCACCAGGTAGGCCAGACACTGCTTGATGGCTATATAATAATGTAATGTGGGCTGCTATGCGTGTGTGTGTGTGTAATATATATTTATTAGAGCTGCACGATTCTGGCCAAAATGAGAATCACGATTTTTTAGCTTGAAATAAAGATCACGATTCTCTCACGATTCTTTGTGTAACAAAAAAAAAAATTGGGATAACTTTACTGTTACGTTTTTTTTTTTTTTTATTCATTAAAGTCTATTAATTGCGTTTGAAAGACTGCTGCGCAAATACAGTGTGACATAAAATATTACAACAATCGCCATTTTTTTCTGTAGGGTCTCTGCTAAAAAAATATATAAAATGTTTGGGGGTTCTAAGTACATTTCTAGCAAAAAAAAAACTGATTTTAACTTGCAAGCAACAAGTGTCAGAAAAAGGTCCAGTCTTTAAGAGGTTAAACTTCCTTTCTCCCTGGCAGAGGGAAGGAAAAGATACAATGTAATCATTTTTGTTTATACTTACTGGGAGACTTAATGCTGAAAGGCATTAGCTGTGTGAGTGAATGAGTCATCCAGCTCACTGAAATGTATCAATTCACAAGTCAGACCCAGGAGCAGAGAAACTCGGTATTTTAAAAATGCCACAATAACAATACCGTGGCTATGCAATACCGCGATATATCGAATTACCAAAAACCGGCATATGTCTACTTCCAATATGTACCAGTTGCATTTTTGAAAATGATAGATTATTGTTCAGCATTGAATTTTGTGTCCAGGGATGTTAAACACAGAGTAGCTTAGATCAACTTGTCACCCAGGGAATATAACCGCTATCTTCCCTTTTATATGTGCTAGTGTGGTCATGTATGACCTTATTTCGTTCACTACAACATTTCTAATTCAAATATATACTGATTATTAATGTGCCATGTTCCTGTCCTAGGTTTATGAATCATGTGTGGATTTGTTAAGTTTTGATTTGGGCAGAGCTCTCCGATTGCCTTTTACAATCCCCATTAGTTCTGCGTATCCTTAATGGATTTGGTCATAGTTTTACGATAGGCCTGGACAGAAAAAACAGACATCCTGCCAGGACTCAATTAGCAGTTTACAGCTCTGCACAGGCCTAAGCACTGGTTTTTGATGTCTACGTTGAGATAAAGGCTCTTTTGAAGTGTAAAAACCTATGCATTCCATGAATTAAAGGAGGAGGGAGGGGATAATATCACTGCGGCAATGTGTAACTGTTCTGCAAGACTGTCATGTCTTACTTTGATAACTGAACACCATGGCTGATTGCTACAGCTTTTCGTGTGTCCAGTATTTGATATCATTACACCTCCCCCCCTCAGGTGGTTGCATGGGAGGGAACTGCAATTTCGCTCCTGATGCAACCAACCGCTGCCGGCTTCTTGTCACCCCACAAATCCACCTTGCTAAGGCATTCACCTTTGTGTGGTCTGGTTAAACTGTATTGCTGAAGAACCAGGTTCCCTCTGAGGAGTGGATTTTTCTCCCTAGCAACAAGAGGGTTAAGGCAGTGTTGGAAAATAAGGGTGCCCCAATTTTGACATTTTCACTTAGGGGTGTACTCACTTTTATTGTCAGCAGTTTAGACATTTATTGCTGTGTGTGGAGTTATTTTGAGGGGACAGCAAATTTACACTGTTATACAAGCTGTACACTCACTACGTTACATTGTAGCAAAGTGTAATTTCTTCAGTGTCACATGAAAAAATATAATAAAATATTTACAACACTTTTGTTAGATACTGCATGTACAGACAGAAGACTCAGACCTTATTAGAGTTTAGATCCTTACATTTTGAACATCTCTGCCTTCATACAAATATAAAGCACAATACAAAAAACTAAGAAAAAATTTTGTCTGTTCATTTGCTTTAACATGTGTTCACCAAACTGATGATTTTCTGGTATTTACAGTGGCTATTTTATTAGGTACACTTGATCTTTAATATAAATAATCAAACAAGCAAATCATGTGGCTTAAACTCAAAACATAAAATCAACAACATCATGCAGATATGGTTATTTGTTTTAGATGCTCGTCAGCAAAAAATAAAATGGGGCATATGCATGTTCAAGTGACCTGGACTTTGCAATAACTGTTGGTGCCAGCCTTGGTAGTGATTTGTATGCACTTTAACATCTAGCATTACAGGTCAAGGTTCAAAAAACAAAACAAAAATCTCCAGTGAGTGGCAGTTCCGTGGGTAAAGCACCTTGTTAATAGGTTTTATACCTAACCAAATATAAGAAAATGTCCCAAGGTGCAGATATGGTGATTCATGCACATATATGAATAAACTGTGCTGAAGCCTGTCTGTCTGGGGAGGAGGTCTGGTGGCTCTATCCTGATCCATGGTCATCCCATCTGTGATTTTTGTGAGTATAACCTTGAGGTGAGCAGCTAGTGTGACTGGGTGACAGACGAGCACAAAGTGGAGCACAGTTTATTCATATATGTGCATGAATCGCCATATCTGCACCTTGGGACATTTTCTTATACTCTTTGATTATTGATAGCACTGCACTATTTGATTTTTATGTGCAACGCTGTAGCCAAATAAAATGGATGTCCATTTTTTCCCCACAAATAGAGCTTTATTTTGGTGGTATTTGATCACCTCTGCGGCCTTCATTTTTTTGTGCTATAAACAAAATAAGACCAACCAATTTTGAAAAAAAGAAAAAAAAAAAAAAAAACACTTTACTTTCTGCTATAAAACACATCCAATAAAAAAAGTAAAAAATCTAATTTCTTCATAAATTTAGGCCAATATGTATTCTGCTACATGTTTTTGGTAAAAAAAAATCCCAATAAGCGTATATTGATTGTTTTGTACAAAAGTTATAGCGTCTACAACTATGGGATATTTTTATGGAATTTTTATTCTTTAGCGGTGATCAGCGACTTATAGCAGGACTGCAACATTGTGGTGGACAAATCGGACACAAAGTGACACTTTTGACACTTTGTTGGGGACCTATCATCCTATAAGGAGGGGGAACATATAGATATTTATACATTTTCTAACCCTTCTATTTTGAGAACATGTTTACCCAACTTCTGCCAACATCTTTACTACAGTATGGTGAAGGTATCATTTATAGGCCAAATATACATTTTTTTTTCCAAATCATCTTCCAGGACACCTACTTGAGAGATGATTGGCTCCTTTAACAGGGGAAACCAGCCAGAAAAAGAAGTAACCACTTGACCCCCAGGCCTTTTCTGACACTTTTTGTTTACGTATTTTTTTCCTAGAAAATTACTTGGTACACCCAAACCATATATATTTTTTAAAGCAGAGGCCCTAGAGAATAAATTGGTGGGTGTTGCAACTTTTTATGTCGCACAGGATTTACACAGTTGTAAGGGTAATCCCAAAACTCACGGGTTTCAATAACATTTTGACTGTTGAAGCCAGATTGAAAATTATATTTATTTAGACAAACATGTAGATAGGAAGCCATGTTTGGAGAGCAAGTCATTTACATTACATTCTGTTGGCTTAATGAATATTGCTCTATCTGACTAGGGTTTCCAATACAGTTTTATACACTACAGTGGGTGGCACCTAGCTATCTAATTTCTTTTGAAATCACATCTCAGTCTTTGATAACATTCTTTGAAATGCGAAATGGACATTTAACATAGACATGTCACTTCCAAAGCTTGTTGGCTAAACAGGTCTTTGAAAGGTCAAGTAAGCAATCTTAACAGCTGTTATACAAAAGGACTTCTCACACAATATATATCCAATATATCTGCTTAATCATAAATCCATGTTTGATAATCATAAGTAAATATTTGATAAATAAAATGGCTGCTTCCCTTTTCCTCATCACAGTGATTTTTCAAACGCAATTTTTTCTGGAAAAATACACTTTAATGAATTTGAATGCACAAAAACACAATACCCAATTGTTTAGTAAAATATAAAAGAGGTTATGCTCTTTATAAAAGAGTAAATACCAAATGTGTCCCGCTTTAAAATTGTGCACACCTGTGCAATGGCGACAAACTACGTACATTATATTATCCATAGGCGACATTTTAAAAGCCATTACAGGTTAGCCCTTTAGATTTTTACACGAGGTCTATTGCTAGAATTATTTCTCTAGATCTGATGTTCGCGATGATACCTCATGTATGGTATGAGTGCTTGACTGACATGTGTGTTTATATTTGCGCAGGGACGGGGACATTTCCCCCCCCCCCCTTTTTTTTTTTTAATCACTTTTATTGTTATCACAGGGAATATAAATATTACCCGTGATAGTAAGAGGCAGTGACAGGTACTCTTTACTGAGAGATCTGGAGTCTTTAGACCCCAGATCCCTGCTCTGCCCTTAAAAGCTTCAGATCATACCAAGATCGGTATGATCGTTTTTTTCTCATACCACATAGTTTATGTACAACCGGCTAAACCAGAAGTGATGAAATGCTCATTGCTTCTGGTTTCTGAGATGATTGGGGCTGTTCCAGAACCACCGGCTGCACACTCAGGTTTTCCGGTGGGATGGGAGAGCAGTGGAAGGCGACGGGCTTGTCAAAGCAATTCAGCAGCTGAAAAAAACATTACCAGAATGATAGCTGCAGGGGGCTTTCATGCTGCATTTTCCCAGTAGTGTAGCATCTTTGGGCAGGTCCCCTGTATGGCAATGGTGTACCTGGATTTCGCTAAGGTGTTTGATACAGTTCCCCACAAGCACTTAATTTATAAAATAAGGTCTGCAGGCATCGACCACAAGGTTTGCTCTTGGGATACGGAACTGGCTAAAAGGGCGTGTCCAAAGGGTGGTAATAAATGGCGCATACTCAGACTGGTCTGGGGTGGTAAGTGGGGTCCCCCAAGGCTCAGTCCTGGGACCAACCCTGTTCAATTTATTCATAAACAGCATTGAGGACGGGATCAGTAGTTTTATATCAGTTTTTGCAGATGACAAAATTGGGCAGGGCAATAACTGCACAGCATGAAGCAGATATCCTACAGAATGACCTGGACAAAATAACAGAGTGGGCAACGACATGGCAAATGAGGTTTAATGTGGAGAAGTGTAAGGTTTTGCACTTGGGGACTAAAAACATAAAAGCACAATACACTTTAGGGGGGGGGGGGACCTTTGGGGGAATCAAAAATGGAGAAAGATCTGGGAGTTTTGGTAGAGGATAGACTAAGCAATAGCATACAATGTTGCGCGGTAGCTGCCAAAGCCAGCAGAATATTAGCATGTATAAAGAAAGGGATGTATTCCAGAGATAAAACTAGAATCCTTCCACTTTATAAAACTCTGGTCCGACCGCATCTGGAGTATTCTGTCCAGTTCTGGTCGCCAGAGAAGCGTTTTAACCTCAGGCAACGTGGGGGGTTCTTTACTATTAGGGCAACAAGATTGTGGAATTCTCTACCACAAGAGGTGGTTTCTGCAGGAAGTATGGCTACTTTCAAAAGACTCTTGGACGTACATCTCAAGGATCAGAACATTAAGGGGTATGAGAGATGATTACAGCCACACACACCTACACAGGTTGAACTGGATGGACTATTGTCTTTATTCAACCTCAATTACTATGTAACTATAATGGGAAGCTTACTCTCCCTGTGGCCTTGCTGTTCCTTGTAGTGCCATCAGTGGAAAAGCATTGGATGGTGCGGTCACCATCAAATTAGTGCCATGACATGCAGTGAGCACCGGTGTTTCCACTCGTGCCCCCCACTTGGTTTCAAACTCACCGGATATCTTTCCCCTTTCAACAGGGGTATCCCCCTTGTAAATTATGCCTTGTTTATATGCCACCTTCACGCTCTCACCTCGTATTCCCCCATGGCTTCAGTGGTACAGTGGCATTCCCCCCCCCCCCCGTTCTTTGTAGATGTGGCTGCAATGATGAGGATGACCCGCACATCTACAAAGAACAAGGGGGGGGGGGCAGCAGGACACTCAATGCGTCACTCTGCTTTGCATAAGGACAAGGAGAATGCCACTGTACCATTGAAGCCGTGGGGGAATACAAGGAGAGCGCGTGAAGGGGGCATATGAGCCAGGCAAAATTTAAAAGCGCGATAACCCTGTTGAAAGGGGAAAGATATCCGGTGAGTGTGATACCAAGCGGGGCTCACTGCATGTCGTGGCACTAATATGATTGTGACAGCACCATCCAATGCTTTTCCACTGATGGCACTAAAAGGAACAGCTAGGCCACGTGGAGAGTGATATTTAAAAGGTCAATGCACATCACCTATGAATGGGAAGCTTAAAAAGGACACTACATTATATCTTTGAACTGCTATATCAGCACAAAGTATGAAGTTTCATGTCTGATTTATGTGGAAATTATAAATTTAATGTATTTGAAACCTCAAGATGAGGAGGTTTCACTAATTTCAGCACTTGCACTTTCTGGTTATTTATACCAGATATGGTTTACACAATTTTATGAATTTTTCATCGTTATTTTTTTGCTACAGTTGCATAATGATGTTAAATATGTATTTTGCACAATAGGAGCAGTCTTTTCACAAAAAATTATTTGCACATTGTTTATGGATATTATATATCCTTTTGCACAAACATGTTGATATTTGCAGTATACATAGATAGATCCTAATAGTCAGCATGGATTCAAGAAAAACTGAAGGTGTCAAAAAAATTAAATTTTTAAGAGGAAGCAAGCAAAAACTTGGACAAAGGAGTAGCTGTGGATGTGGTATACCTGGATTTTTTAAAAAGCTTGACACAGTTCCCTACAGATAGCTAATATACAGTATCTCACAGAAGTGAGTACACCCCTCACATTTTTGTAAATATTTTATTATATCTTTTCATGTGACAACACTGAAGAAATGACACTTTGCTACAATGTAAAGTAGTGAGTGTACTTCTTGTATAACAGTGTAAATTGGCTGTCCCCTCAAAATACCTCAACACACAGCAATTAATGTGTAAACCGCTGCCAACAATAGTGAGTACCCCCCTAGGTTAAAATGCCCAAATTGAGCCCAAAGTGTCAATATTTTGTGGGGCCACCATTGTTTTCCAGCACTGCCTTAACCCTCTTGGCCATGGAGTTCACCAGAGCTTCACAGGTTGCCACTGGAGTTCTTTTCCACACCTCCATGATGACATCACAGAGCTGGTGGATGCTAGAAACCTTGCGCTCCTCCACCTTCCGTTTGAGGATACCCCACAAATGCTAAATAGGATTTAGGTCTGGAGACATGCTTGGCCAGTCCACCTTTACCCTCAGTTTCTTTAGCAAGGCAATGGTCATCTTGGAGGTGTGTTTGGGGTCGTTATGTTGCAATACTGCCCTGCAGCCCAGTTCCCCCGAAAGGGAGGGAATCATGCTCTGCTTCAGTATGTCACAGTACATGTTGGCATTCATGGTTTTCTCAATGAACTGTAGCTCCCCAGTGCCGGCAGCACTCATGCAGCCCCAGACCATGACACTCGCATCGCTATGCTTGACTGTAGGCAAGACGCACTTGTCTTTTTACGCCTCACCTGGTTGCCGCCACACACGCTTGACGCCATCTGAACCAAATACGTTTATCTTGGTCTCGTCAGACCAAAGGATATGGTTCCAGTAATCCATGTCCTTAGTCTACTTGTCTTCAGCAAACTGTTTGCGGGCTTTCTTGTGCATCATCTTTAGAAGAGGCTTCCTTATGGGACGGCAGCCATGCAGACCAATTTGATGCAGTGGGCAACATATGGTCTGAGCACTGACAGGTTGACCCCCCACCCCTTCAACCTCTGCAGCAATGCTGGCAGCACTCATACATCTATTTCCCAAAGACAACCTCTGGATATGATGCGGAGCATGCGCACTCAACTTCCTTGGTTGACCATGGCAAGGCCTGTTTGAGTGGAACCTGTCCTGTAAAACCACTGTATGGTCTTGGCCACCATGCTGCAGCCCAGTTTCAGGGTCCTGGCAATCTTCTTGTAGAGCAACAATTATTTTTTTCAGATCCTCAGAGAGTTTTTTGCCATGGGGTGCCATGTTGAACTTCCAGTGGCCAGTATGAAAGAGTGAGAGCGATAACACCACATTTAACACAACTGTTCCCCATTCACACCTGAGACCTTGTAACACTAATAAGTCACATGACACTGGGAGGGAAAATGGGGACAATTTGAACATGTTCACTTTGGGGTGTACTCACTATTGTTGCCAGTGGTTTAGACAATAATGGCTGTGTGCTGTTATTTTGAAGGGACAGCAAATGTACACTGTTATACAAGCTTTACACTCACTACTTTACATTGTAGCAAAGTGTAATTTCTTCCGTGTTGTCAAAATGAAAAGATATACTAAAATATTTACAAAAATGTGAGGGGTGTACTCACTTATCAGATACTGTATATGTTAAAGTTTAGAGACCTATAAAATTTAGTTTGTAAATGGATAGTAAACTGACTAAAAGACTGTATACGGATAGAATGATTCATACTCCTAAAGCGGTTGTAAACTCTAATGACAAAAAAAAAAAAAAACCTGCAAGACAAAGGCATAATGAGCTAGTATGCATCGCATACTAGCTCATTATGAATTACTTACCTTGGAACGAAGCCCCGACACGGACCCCCGGACACCGCTGTGGGAGCGGACATGATCCCACGGCATCTCTTCCGGGTTCCGCGGGTCCGGCACTGTGAGTGGCCGGAGCCGCGATGACATCACTCCCGCGCATGCGCGCGGGAGTAATTTTCTGGCAATTCCCAGCAAGGAACTCTGAAGGTCCGCCGGACCTTCAGAGCGCGTGCGCCGTACTCGTCAGCGGCTACATGCAGTGGTAATATCTCCTAAACCATGCAGGTTCAGGAGATATTAATTGTACCTACAGGTAAGCCTTATAATAGGCTTACCTGTAGTTAAAAGTAAAAAAAAGCGGTATACTACGGCTTTAATGGTCTAAGGCCATTAGAGGTGTATCCCAAAATTCAGTGTTGGCACCCTTACTTTATAATGTATTTATAAATGATATAGGGTCTAAAAATTAAAAGTACCATTCCAGTGTTAGCAGATGACACCAAGCTATGCAGTGGAATAACATCCTTACAATATGTCTCCAACTTACAAGCCAACCTCAATGCACTGTTTAATTGGGCAACTATGTGGCAAATGAGGTTTAACGTTGATAAATGTAAATCCATCCACTTGGTGGCTAAAAACATGCATGCATCATACATACTAATGGGGGAACAGCTGGGGGAATCAATGATGGAGAAGGGTCTGGGTGTTTTGGTAGATCATAGGGATTAATAATAGTATGCAATGCCAAGCCGGTGGTATTTAATCACTGCTGGGTTTTTTGCTTGCGATATAAGTGAAAAAAAGTGAAAAAAAACACTTTTTAGTTTTTATTATAAACTTTTGCCAATAAGTCATTTTTTTCATAAATTTTGCCCAAAATTTATACTGCTACAAATCCTTGGTAAAAATAGCCCAAATTAGTGTATATTATTTAGTCTGTGTACAAGCTATGGTGCCAATCATTGAAAATTGATCACACCTGATGTACTGACGGTCAATTTCATTTCTTGAGACACTAAGGCTGGCCATACACTATACAATTTTCTTGTTCAACTTTCCTTTAGATTTACCAAAATAATGCAATGTAGGGTCAAACCTAAACACTTTCAATTTGTATGCAATCAGGCAGGCCCTTGCACTTCATAGTTTAAGGTAAATCTAAAGGAAATTGAATAAGAAAATTGTATAGTGTATGGCCAGCCTAACAAGCCAGGACAGTACAAATACAATTAAATGACCCCATTTTGGAAAATAGACAATCCAAGGTATTTAGTAAGAGGCATGGTGAGTTTTTTGAAGTTGTACTTTTTTTCCTACAATTCTTGGGAAAGTGAGATATTATATATATATATATATATATATATATATATATATATATATATATTTGTTTTTTTTTTTTACACAAAATTGTCATATTAACAAGTTATTTCTCACACACAGCATATGCATACTTGCAATTAAACCCCTAAAAACATTCTGCTACTCCTCCGGAGTATAGCGATACCACATGTGTGAGACTTTTACACAGCCTGGCCACATACAGAGCTCCAACATCCAAGTAGCACCTCTAGGCGTTCTAGGAGCATAAATTACACATCTAAATTGATTCCTATGTATTACACTTTTGAAGGCTCTGGAACACCAGGACAATCGAACTCAGCAGCGGCAAAAGGAATCATCCAGACAGAAATACTGTCCATAGTCAGCAGGCAGATATATGGTTAATACAGCCAAAGTATTGGTCTAGGCAGCAGGAAGAAACATGGTCCATAAAGTCCTTGGTCATTACAAGCAGCGATATGGTCGGCACAGCCAAGTATTGGTCCAGGCCGCAGGAAGGACCATCAAGCTTAGGGCCTTTGTCAGGAAAGAATGGGGACAGGGATAGAGGCTTCTCCCACCCAAATCTCTTTGAAGCCTCAGGACTCCATACTCTGTTCTGGGAACACAGAAAACCAGAAACTGGCTTTCTCTACTCATAACACTATTCTGAAGCCCCTCACATATGTGAGACCCCTGTGTAATAAAGTAGAAAGGCAAAAGATCAGTCCAAGTGGCAGTCCAAGTGGCAGGCAAAATACATGGTCGATTAACAGGCTGAAGTTGGTGCCCATGGAAGTCAGAAACGTGGTTTAAAACGGCAGGCAAAGGCATTATCGGTAAACATGCCATGTTCAGTTAACGTCGACGGTAGAAACATGGTAGCATTCAAATGATCTGCACAGGTATTTGAAACAGGGAAATGGCAGTATGTTAAATAAGGGGAACTAATAATATAATGGATGTGTGATAAATTTTGAAGCATTCTCCGATGCATAGGCCAGGTTGGGAGGGACATTGGGGACAATGATAACTAGTGTCTCTTCTAACTCCTCCTCTGCTGCATACACAACATTTCTTTTGGAGTTTTCTTCCAGATTATGTAGGGGGAATGTTACAGGGAAAATGTTGATCATAAAGTCGACTCACACAATTTAGAGCGAATGCTTCCTGGGGCAGGTCCTTGCTGGTAAATCAGGGCAGTGAGGATATCTTCAATATATTTCAGGTAGGTGCTGGGTTGGCTTTCGATTGCAGATATACGAATTATACGTGACCATATGCAAATATGGAATGCAAATTTTTTATACCAGTAACGGGACTAAAGAATTGATAAATATGGTTGTAGCATCTGGTCATTTAAATAAACCCCCCCCTCATGAACTGATTATAAATCGTGGACACATTTAGGCTTTACAATGGGGCCGGGCCTTCTGTGAATCACCATAAAGGCGTCATTGTGGATGGTGGACATGACGTAAACATCTTTCTTGTTCCTTCACTTCACGGCCGACACTTCCTCATTCCTCAAATGTGGATTGCTCTTCCTGTTTTTTCTGGAGGTACCGCAGGCCAGGATTTTTCACGGTACAGATGACGAAAAAGGGGCAAGCTAGTGTAATAATTGTCCACATATATATGATAGCCTTTTTTGAACAGGGGGTATGCCAGGTCCCAGACAGTTTTTCTTCTGGTTCCAATAAATGTTGGGCACTCAGGGTTGGAGCTGGGAGTCTTTGCCTTCATACACGCAGAAGGCATGCACATATCCAGTGGCTCGATCGCAAAGTTTATTTAGTTTTAACCTGTACCTGGCCACTTACTGAAAATATACAGTTTAAAGTACAGCCGGCCAGTAAAGTTCATAAAGGATTCGTCCACACAAATATTTTGGTCTGGGACATACACTTTAGCAAATCGTTTGGAAAAATAATTTATTAGGGGGGGCATATTTTATACAATTTATTGTGGTTGGGATGATCCTGGGAAGGGAACTGCGAGCTGTCATTAAAATGTAGGAAGCACATAATCATGTCATAGCATGTCCTAGACATGACAGCAGACAAAATCAGCATATTGTGGATAGGGCTGGTGGACGGTAGGCATGCACTTCATTTTTCTTTGTAAGCCCCATAATAAATGTAAGGCCTAAAAACAATTTGAACTCCTCTAGTGTGAGACGTCACCAATGAAACATATGGGCGTAGGATAATTTGGGGTTGGAGGCAATAAAGTGCTATGCAAAGAGATTTGTTTGGTCCACCATACACTGCAGCAAATCTTGTGGGAAAAAAACAAATAAAAATAATCTAATTGAGAAAAATTAGCAGTGTTGGGCTGCACACCTGGCCGTGCAGTGAAAAGGGAGGATTATAGCTGACCCTGAGCTGGCAGGCAACCATAAGCGGTTTGCTAGGACATCAGGAAGGTAGGTTTGGGCCCAGATTCTTAGGGTTTGGTGTGTTATTCTAGTGCTGGTACTGAGCTCCTCTTCCTGGGGTCTAGCTCTGTTTGTGTTGGTGCCGTTGGGGTTTATGGTGCTGCTGGTGGTAGGCAGGTATTCTGATCTTGTTGTTCCCATTCTTTTAGGAGGGGCGGTTTCCTCCTCTGATTCGGTCCCCGATCCACTACTATCTACTGGCTCGAAATCTGAACCAGAATCAGATGACTAGAGCTCCCTACTGCTTTCATTACCTGACATATTAAGGATTGTATAAGTCTCCTGAGATGTAAAAAATCTTTTGGACATGGCAGCTGATACTGATGACCTGTGTGACAGGTCACTGATGGCGGTACTGATGGCCTGTGTGACAGGTCACTAAGGGCGGTACTGATGGCCTGTGTGACAGGTCACTGAGGGCGGTACTGATGGCCTGTGTGACAGGTCACTGGTGACAGTACTGATGGCCTATGTGACAGGTCATTCAGGGCGGTACTGATGGCCTGTGTGACAGGTCACTGATGGCAGGACTAATGGCTTGTGTGACAGGTCACTGATGGCGGTACTGATGGCAGTACTGGTGGCCTGTGTGACAGGTCACTGATGGCGGTACTGATGGCCTATGTGACAGGTCAATGAAGGTGGTACTGATGGCCTGTGTGACAGGTCACGGATAGTGGTACTGATGGCCAGTGACAGATCCAGATGGACTGTATAAGAGATGGGCTGTGTGACAGATCCAGATTGGCTGGGTGACAGATGGGCCGTGTGACAGACCCCTGGTTACAGGTTCTCTTTATTGGGGAGGGGGGGCGTGTGGTGCACTGCAATGTGTGTAAAAAAGCACAATGGCAGTAACTCACTATTCTCTAACTCTTCTCCTCAAACGATTGGTGTGTGAGGAGAAGAAGCAGGGAACAGCTAGTAACGGCGATTGTATTTACAGTTGTGACCGGTTGTGATTGGACACAGCTGATCACGTTGTAAATAGTCAATTTTATGGACTCTTTACCCTGATCAGGGATGGGCTATGTCATAGGACGCCCAGTCAGAATAATTTAATCACTTTTTGGCCATCATTTTGTTATATGGCTGGTTATTTAGACGGACTTGTATCTTATCTTTTTAACCTTGACATGACAATACAGTATTTTCTGATGTGAATTTAAATCACATGTTGTCAGGCCTGCCTACTTAATTTCTGAGGGATTACAAAGTACACAGACCTCTCGATAACCTCTTCTTGTACTCCAGCAGGAAGAACTGGAGTTATTGGTTCACAAGCTCTGGTAGAATTAACAAGGTTTTTTGCACTTTTCGAACAGATAAGAGAAACCTTCAATGGTAGTTTTACCAGACCAAAAAGGTAGGAAATAAGAGAAGATCATTTTTAGAGTTTACATACACTTTACCTACATGAAAGGATTGAAAAACAAAATTCATGGCAATACCTAAAAAGAATAAACTTTGCAGATATGTGGGAGGCAAGGGGTTGCTTAAGACCCAGTTCACATATATGCGGTGCTGGAAACGCAGCGAATCCTGAGCGTTTCCCACATTGCACTGAAATCGTACTCTGTTCATACGAACTGCTACCAGTGTCCATGTTAAAATAATGACACCCCAAAATTGGTCGCAAAACGCATTGAGCCCATACAAAATGAATGGGCTCAAATCACACTGCAAGGAATGACATGTGATTTGAACAGGAATGCTATGCGACGCCTATCTGAATCACATGCGGTGTCCCACATGACACAAGTGTGAACCCAGGCTTACATGCAAGGGTTACATGAGGAGTACTGCTGAGGTCCGATAATGAGGATCTGCACAATCCTATAACTTGTCCTATGTGAGCAGTCAAGGTGGGTGCCAGCCTCCCCAGTTACCAGCATCTATTCACTCACTTTGGCTTCTCACACAGAAGAAAGTTGGATGGGTTAAAAGAGCATGGTGCATGCTACTATTGTATTTTAACAGGGTAAGCAATATGAATTCCCCCACTGCCTGCATTGTTTAGTCCTGGCCATAATTTCTGAGCAATTAGTACACAAAAGGTAAATACTCAAAAACAATGTTAATGTAAAGAATGACATCCTATACATTTCTATGTATTTTGTATAAACATTTATGTGCTGTAATTGTTTTAAAGTGCTTTATAACTATTTACACAGGTATGGCATAGGTGACATTTACTTCCACTTACCAAATTCTGTGGATGTTGTAGAACTTTTATTAATGCTGGGTGATTATAACCTGAAAAATATAATATACAAGTAAATTTATGAAATATAAGTCATAAGCATATCAATCCTATATAACAATAAGCAGACAATCAGTCCAGAGGAGAGAAAAGTGGTGTCAGGAAATTGAAGAAGACACAAACACCCTGTAAGTAATATGGCTCATATATCACTGTAGCGAGATGTTGATAAGGGCAGGCCTGTAGACATAGAACTGAAAACTAGCCGACTGTATCATTCTGGATCAAATGCTATTTTTATTACAAAGAAGAGAATAGGAAAGCATTATTACTAAAGTGAATCAGTCACAAAAGATCTGTTAGAACACAAATTATAGTATATAGAACAACCCAATTGGCTTTTTACTTCCTTTGTTTCTTGACTCTTACCCAACATGAAATCCAGCTATTTCTGGTGACCATCCACATAAAAGAAAAGAAAAATGTTGTTCTATATTTTTGATATTTGAAAACCTAGATGGTGGTTTGCCAGTGCATACAGTACAGCAGGGCGTAACTACAGGGGTTGCAATTGCAACTGGGCCCCATGCTCCAGGGGGCCTGTGCGGCTCCCCTGTACACCTGGAAAGAAGGGGTGGAGACAGCATGTAGAGAAATCACTGTCCTTTTTTCTACTGTAGCTGCAGGAGGAAAATGGAGGAGATTAGTTCCTCTGTATGCTGCCCCCACCACTCCTCCTATCCAGTTCACTTGTGTTCTGCTGTCTCTGGACCCCTGTGTGCTCACCTGGTGCCCTCCCCCACCCCACAATGTGCTCTCTTCCCTCTCCTGCCGGCTGCTGCATGCAGGGAATGTGTCACAATAGAGAACCAGGAAGGGGTCAGTAAATATGTAATTTACCAGCTCCTTCCTTAACCGCTTGCCGACCGCCGCAAGTACATATACTGCGGCGGTCAGCCCCGGCCAGGCAAAGTGACGTATGGGTACGTCACTAGCCTGAGGCTTCTGCCCGGCTCGTTCCCTAACAAGTCCGCGCGTGTGACCGGCGGACCCGATGTCCGCCGGTCACTCGCGATTGTCCGCTGTGAAGGGAGAAAGGCAGGTGGCTAATGTAAACAAAGCCGCCTGTCATTCTTCCCTGTGTAACAGCAGAGATCTAACGGTCCTGCTATGTAGGACCGTTGATCTCTGCTGTTACATGTAAAGCCACATTCCTGCACAGTTAGAAACACGCCCCTAGGGACACACTTAACCCCTCCTTCCCCAATAAAGTTAACCCCTTCCCTGCCAGTGTAATTTTTACAGTAACAGTGTATATATATATATATATATAGCACCGATTACTGTAGTAATGTCACTGGTACCCCCAAGTGTGTTAAAAATGTCAGTCAAAGGTCCGATCTGTCCCTCGCAATGTCGCAGTCCCGCAAAAAAGAAAAAAACGCAGATCGCCGCCATTACTCGTTAAAAAAACAACAAAAATGACAAAAATCTTTCCCTTAGTTAGTAAGCGCAATAACTTTTGCGCAAACTAATCAAAATACGCTTATTGTAATTTTCTTTACCAAACATATGTAGCAGAAAACAAATTGCCCAAAAATGTTAAAAAATTTAGATTTTCACATTTTTTTGGGGGGGAATTTCATATAAAAAAAAAAAAATTTGAAAAATATTGTTATTTTTGCAAAATGTTGCCCTTTTTTTGTTTATAGCGCATGATCAAAAAAATCACAGGTGATCAAATACCACCAAAAGAAAGCTCTATTTGTGTGAAAAAAAAAGGATGTCAAATTCGTTTAGGTACATCGCACGACTGCGCAATTGTCCTTTAAAGTCACGCAGTGCCGAATCGCAAAATAGGGCCTGGTCAGGAAGGGGGTAAAATCTTCCGGGGCTTAAGTGGTTAAGGAAAATAAAAATAAAATAAAAAGAAATACAATTAAAATATCAAACAATAAAAATGACTGTCACCAGTGGGTGAACTTCCAGGATCGAAAAGTTCCTTTTCGACCGGGCCCTGGCATTCCACCACTGTGGGGAGGCCCCAAGATGGCAGGAAGGGGGCCCACTGCGGGACCATAATAATAGGGCCACGCAAAGAGAGTAAAGGGCCTCAGGATCAGTGGGAAGAGCCCCAAGCTTGAAGGGAACGGCCCTGGCCAGGGGTCCGGGGGGCCCTTCATGGTTTCTTGCACCGGGGCCCTTAATGTTCTAGTGTTGCCTCTGCAGTACAGTAATAAATATGCTCTTATTTTTTATGATTTCTATGATAAAAATATTTATTACTATGTCTACAGCCTGACTGACTTCAATTAGGCTTTAAAGTTGTAGTAAACGCTGATATTTTATTTTTACCTACAGGTGATCTTATAACAAAGTTTACCTGTAGGTAAAATGAATATCTCCTAAATGTGCACCGTTTAGGAGATTTTCCAGCGAGCAGCAGCCAGTGACGTCTCCGGCGCATGCACTCTGAAGGAAAAGCCTGCAGACTGGTTTGGGTTATGGGATAAAAAGCTGGTTGTAGGACATGGGTGAAGAGCAAGCAGAAGCAGACCAACACAGGTCTCTACATGTCAAATGACAAAAGGCTAAAAAAAATAGTGGAGTAGACTAAACAGATGTACTTATTCCTCTCTGGTTTCTGCTGTTCACTGAAATCGAAAGTCCATGTCCAACCAATTTTTTTAAATATAGTTACATAGGTAATAAGGGGTAAAAAAACAAAAAAACAAAAAAAAAAAACAAATCCATCTAGTTCAATCAATAGAAAAATTAACAAATAGAACACCTCCATATACATCAGGGGTGTCAAAATTTTTTTCAAAGAGGGCTGAGATTTGATGAAGTGAACATGCGTGAGGGCCGACCATTTTGCCTGACATTGTTTGGACCAATAAAATTAAATGCAAATTAACTATTTTATGCAAAGTATATTGCAAACTGCATTCTTTTCATTTCGTCACATGGATGACAAATCTAAACATGTTAAATCGCTCCGCCTTTCATATCTG
Organism: Pelophylax lessonae; assembly: GCF_965119305.1. Taxonomy (NCBI): domain Eukaryota; kingdom Metazoa; phylum Chordata; class Amphibia; order Anura; family Ranidae; genus Pelophylax; species Pelophylax lessonae. The sequence goes on from NC_138773.1 coordinate 158,744,107, forward strand.
AATTCCAGATAAAAAAAAAAATCCAGGAAGCTGAAATATATGTCAGGAACATTGTAAAGTGCATTACATATTATTGGTAATAAAAGGTTGTCTGTCAACTTTTAAGTTAAAAAAATATGAACAGGAACATAACACCAAGTATACATGTGCCCAAATATATTTATAACGGATTTTACAATGTATTCATCTCAATTCGGAGCATGCATGCTCCCTAATCAGTCACACAAGGGTTAACCACATATAAGCGCTATATGAACCCACCACTGATGATTAATGATGGCAGCAATAAGGTTAGGTCTTGGGCGGAGACCAGGTCGATCCTGTAGTGATTCACGAACGTGGAGTCGCTGGACCAGATGGCTGCTCGGCAGATCTGATCAATGGATGCCCCAGCTCTTTCAGCCCATGAAGTGGCTATGGAGCGTGTGGAATGAGCTTTTATGTTTGTTGGTCTGGCAGATTCCTGGCTGTCGTAGGCTATTTTAATTACATTCCTGATCCATCTTGCAATGGAACTTTTAGATGCCGTTTTCCCTTTTTGTGTACCTCCAAATAATACAAACAGATTTGAGGATTTTCTAAATTGTTTGGTGGCTTCGAGGTAGGCCAAAGTGCACCTCCTGACATCCAGGGTTGAAAATTTTTCTTCCCCCTGGTTTGTTGGGTTTTGACAGAAGGATGGTAGTATGACTTCTTGTGTATGATGGAAGTCTGAAGAGACTTTAGGGAGGAACAGTGGATCTGTTTTGAGTATCAGCTTGTCTGGGAAGACCGTAAAAAACGGTTCTTTTATGGAAAAAGCTTGTATCTCACTGACCCTTCTGGCTGACGTGATTGCCACCAGGAAAGCCGTCTTCAGTGTTAGGTTTTTTGTGGAGGATTCCGAAATTGGCTCGAAAGGTGCTTGGGTAAGTGCCCTGAGTACCAGAGAGAGGTCCCATGGGGCCACCTTTGTGGTTTGCACTGGTCGTGTTCTGGCAATTGATTTGAAAAATCGTTTGATTAGCGGGTTTACGCTGAGTTGGTCGTCCAGAAGGACTGAGAGAGCTGCCGTGTGTACTTTGAGGGTGCGTATCGCCAGCCCTGCTTCGGCTCCGTCTAGTAGAAATTCTAGTACCGTGCCGACGTCGTGTAGGTCTTTGTTCCTCTGGCGCATGTTATCAGAATATTTGTTCCAAATTTTCCCGTAAATTTTTTGCGTAACCGGTTTTCTGCTTTTCAGCAGAGTTTCTACCACCCTTGGGGTAAGTCCCTTTCCCCGTAGGATGCCCCATTCAACAGCCAGGCTGTCAACTTTAAGGTTTGGAGATGGGGGTAGTAAGCTCCTGACTGTAGGAGAAGATCTTCTTGCATTGGTAGGGTCCAGGGTTTTTCTTCTGTCATGTTTCCCATGACCGAGAACCAAGACCTTTTTGGCCAGTAGGGCGTTATCAGGATTACCCTCGCCCTCTCTGTCCGTATCTTCCACAGTGTTTTGGGGATTAGCTGTATGGGCGGAAAAGCGTACCCCAGTTTGAAAGACCATGGGAATCCCAGTGCGTCTACTCCTAGGGAGTCTGTCTCCCTCTTTAAGGAGAAGTATCGCTTTGTCTTCCTGTTGCTTGCTGAGGAAAAAAGATCCACCTCCGGGGTTCCCCACCTTTTCGTTATTCGGGAAAAAACCCCCTTGTTCAGCTCCCACTCTGATGGGTCTAGCTGTTGTCGACTTAGTATGTCTGCTAGCGTGTTGAGTGAGCCCTTTATATGTATTGCTGATATCGACTGGAGGTGTATTTCTGCCCAGGAGAGGAGCAGGTATGCCGTCTTCATTAGGGTTTTTGACCTTGTGCCCCCTTGGTGGTTGATGTAAGCCACCGTCGTTACATTGTCCGACAGGATCTGGACATGTTTTCCTAGTATCATCTCCTGAAATGCCTGCAGGGCCTCCCATACTGCTGTCAATTCTCTCAGGTTGGAAGATGCTCTTGCTAGCTGGGGTTCCCAGAGCCCCTGTCTGACTTGCTGCCCTATATGTGCTCCCCACCCTGAGGCGCTTGTGTCCGTGGTGACCCGAACTTGTGTGTGTGGTAGCCACGGTCTGCCCCTTCCTAGGGTGAGCTTCCCGGTCCACCAGTTTAGAGTTTCTCTGACCGTTCTTGGGATTGAGATGACTTCTTCCAGGGAGTCTTGATTTTTGTTCCAGCCTTGCAGCAGATGATGTTGTAGGGATCTCATGTGCAATTGGCTCCACTGGACCGCCGGGATTGCTGTCGCCATCAGTCCCAGGAGTGACATGACTGCTCTCCTTTTCCCCTGTTTTCCGGTTATAAGTTGGTTTGCTTTGTCGCCCAGCTTCATTATTTTTTCTTCCGGGAGGATAATTTTCTGTTCTATGGTGTTGATGATGTAACCCAGGAACGTGGTCACTTGGGAGGGAATTCTGCTTGGATTTTTTTAAATTGATTTGCCATCCCAGATAAGTTAGGAACTCTTCTGTCTTTTGAAGGTTTGCTAGAGTTTCTTTTCTGGATACCCCATAAATTAGGAAGTCGTCCAGGTATGGGATTATCTGGACTCCCTTTAACCTCAGTTCCTGCACTACCTCCGCTATTATTTTGGTGAAAATGCGTGGGGCGGAAGAGATGCCAAAGGGGAGCGCTTGGTATTGAAAATGGCGTGTTTTCGCGCCCTCCTGTGTGGCGAACCGCAGGAATTTTTGGTGGTCGGGATGGATTGGCACGTGAAGATAAGCGTCCTTCAGATCTAGTGTTACTAGGAAGGCTGCTGGTGGTAGAATTGTTCTTATTGAAGAGATGGTTTCCATCTTGAACTTTCTGTATTTTATGGATTTGTTTAGATTCTTTAAATTCAGAATTAAACGAGACCTGCCCGAGGGTTTCTCTCTGATGAATATGTGAGAGTAATGTCCCCTGGTGTGAAGTGTTGGTTGTATCTCCACTATCACGCCTTCCTTTAGAAGGTCTTTGATTTCTAGGTCCATGAGTTTTTTGTTTTTTGATCCTACTTGGACCTTTGTAGTTTTGAACGTGTACTGGGGTGCTGATTCGAATTCTATCATGTAACCCAGTGCAATTATCTGTAAAATAAATTGGTTTGAACAAAACGTTTTCCATTGTGAGAGGAAATGACGTAGTCTGCCCCCCACCGCCGTCCGGCTGGCGTCATTGGGTTTTGCTAGTGGATGCGGGTTTGGGGAACAGAAAATTGGTCCTGCCCTTGTTCCGGTTGAAGTTCCACCGGCGTTGAGTCTGGGGTCTTCCCCTTTTCGCCTGGTTTTCTTGTCTTGGTTGACGAAAGGACTGTTTTTCCCCCTGTTTGGGTTTTTTGAACGGGAAGCCCTTTGTTCTATCGGTTGACCTTTCTAGCACTTTCTCTAACTCTGAGCCGAAGAGTAGGTTGCCATCAAAGGGGATGTTACATAGCTTGTTCTTTGAAGCATAATCGCCCTCCCAGGTCTTTAGCCATAGTGCTCTCCTGGTTGCGTTGATTAAGCCTGTTGTTCGAGCGGTGAATCTTACTGCTTCTGCTGAGGCGTCCGCCATGTATGCCACTCCTTTCTCGATGAGTGGGAGGGAGTCAAGGGCTTCTTCTGCCCCTGGAACCTTGCTCAGATGACTTCTGAGTTGTTCCAGCCAGAATGAAACGTTTCTGGCCACGCAGGTATTCGCGATATTGGGTTGGAACCCCGCAGCCCCTGCCTCATAGGGTCGCCGTAGTACCACCTCCATTTTTTTTATCTTTTGGGTCCTTCAGTTGGCCCATGTCCTCGAAGGATAAATCCGATCTTTTCGAAACTTTCGCCAAAGATGCGTCTAGTTTCGGGAATTTGGTCGCGGTGATCTGGTTTTCCTCGAATGGGAATCGTCTCTTCAGCACCTTGGGAAAGAAAAGTTTATTTTCAGGATTCTTCCATTCTTTCTCTATCATGCTCTTGATTGCCTGGTGTATCGGAAACGTTCTGCGTTTCTCTTCCTGGAGTCCCCTGTAAAATCTATCCCTAATGGAGACTGTGGGGAGTGTTTCTGGGATGTCTTCGGTTATATATATGGCCTGTAATAACTTTTCAGTTTCCTCCGCCGGGAACAGGTGTTTGGTCATTCTTTGGGGTTTCCGCCGTTCCCGGATCATCAGAGCTGTTTTCGTCAAGCAATTCCCCCTCTTCCGATTCCGAGGAGCTTGGTTGGGCTACCGGTTTGGGTTTCCCCTTAGGTTTAGGGGTTTTGCCTTTTGGTGCCGTGGAGGGCTGTTCTTCTCCTTTCATGGCATTAATTGTAGCCTGCAGGGACTGCATTGTGGTTGTCATTTCTTTTTTGAAGTCCGAAAGGTCTTTAGCTAATGGACTTGCTTCCTCGTTGACAATCTTTTTAATGCATTTACTGCATAAAAGTTTGTCGCTTTCTGTTGGCAGTTTTGTGCCGCATGTGCAGCAGTACTTTCTCTTTTTTGGCTTACTCAGACCGTCCGTCTGTTCCTGGCTTTTGGTCTGCAGGGATACAGGCGGAAAGTAGGGGAGAGAGGAAGAGTAGGTGGGAGAGGATTGGGTGAAAGAAAAACAGGGGTAAGCAATAGAGACTTACTTCTGTGAGTCCCTTCATTTTCCTATTTGCCCCTTGCTCACTTACCGAGTGAGAGCTGGGGCTGGGTTCTGCAGCCTCTGGCAATGTGGTGCGGTCCTCCGCCATTGTGCCGCCTGGAGGGGTTCACTGCAGGTTTTGCAGTTGTATTCACCTGAAGTGACCGCTGCTGTCTAGTTTGGGGCGTTTTTGTTTTCAAATTTCGCGCCAAAATTGGTCCCAGGGTCCGCCTAGTGGAAGTAGGGCATTTTGCTGTGATTTGCCCTTAACCAAGATGGCTGCCGAGGCACTTCCTGTGCGGGCGCCATCTTGGTGATGTCACTTCCGCTTTGGGCTTCCTGGTTGTCTTGGCTATTTGCCGGCCCTGCTTTATGGGGCTGGCCACGAGGGGACATAATCCAGGGATACGCTACCCGCAGTGGGCTGAACCGCCGTGTTACTTACCTAAAACATCCCGGCGATGTTCCGAAAAGCCGACCGTATGGTTTCCCCTCTTCCAAGATGGCTACCGAGGCACTTCCTGTGCGGGCGCCATCTTGGATGATGTCACTTCCGCTCCCGGCGTCCCGGAAGGCGGAGAACCATGCTGCTGTTTTATGCCGGGAGATGATCGATCCGCTGCCATCTCCCTGCGCTCGCCCGGAGGCTGACTAGGTGCCGACCGCACCGGGGATCACCATCTGGAGTCCCGGTGAGTGGCGTCAGGGCTGTGTGGCCATCCCCTACTTAGCCTAAAGCGGGGATGGCCTCTTTTGGAAACCCCTTTCTGTTTGGTCCTTCCCCTGTGGCTTACCTGTGTCGCAGGGGAAGGTTGTTGTGGGGTTTCTGAGTTGGGGCTGTGCCCCCCTTCTTTGTCCCCCTTTCCTGTACCTGGGACTGACGGCCTCGCCAGTCGTATTCAGTTGGTCTCGGGGGTACTCAGGGACGCCTGCCCTGGGTAAAAGAACCTGTTTCCAGGTCCTGAAAAAAAAAACTGGGGAGATATCCCCTGGTGCTGTGTTTGCGGGATGCAGGAAACAAGAACTGAAAGGGGCAGCCTAGGGCGGCTTGTTTTAAACTTGTGTGCTTGTGTTTCCTGTAGGAGGTGGAGCCTATCTCTCATGTGACCGTCCTGGAGGATGACTGGGGAAAAAGGGGTTAAAAAAAACTTACAGCTTGGTGACCATCCAGTGTGTTTGTGAAGGCATAAAACCAGCCAAGAACAATGCAGCAGTGTGGACTGTTGTGCCTTGCTCGGGCTGTGAGGAGTTAACAGAATGCCTCAATCCTGGACAGGAAAGGGTGGAAAAGGGGGTCACAACGCCCGGTATAGGAGGCAAGGAAGATCGCCGTCTGTAGCCACTCTCATCACCCACGATGAGTGCCAACCGGTAAGGGGACCCGGACATGACGTCAGACTCTGGGGGGGAAGGACGACCAAAACGAGGCTTGAACACCTTTAGAGCCTCTGGTGGTAAGCAGCATGTGCAGTGACCCAATGCAGCGGAGCATGAGGAGTGCCTGCTTTCGTATAGCTGTCCTGACAACTTTTCAATGTTCTATTTACTAGATTGACATCATTCATGACTATTATTGCTGCCATCAGTAATCCTCATCGGTGGGTTCATATTCGAGCTGCAAGATTCATCGTATACAAACCATGATTCACCCCCCCACAATCTCACCCCTGAATGTTGACGATTCTCACTCAGTGTTATATGTGTCTATGACACAGACAGCTGCAGCCCGCATGCCAGAGACTGTCTGTGCCAGAGCTCAGCTGACAGAACGGAGCCGATGCTTCCTGTGTAGCTCCGGTTCCGTTCTGTCACAGGTAGGGATGTAACGATATTGACGCTATCGCGGCGGTAAACGTGTCTCGATATCGTCGTGGTCGTGTCTCGATATCTGGAACAAATCATCACTGCTATCCCCGGTGTGCTGACAGTGTAGCACTACATTCTGCAGTGTGACTCATTCCAGCACAGTGAGAGTGAAGGAGTCAGTGAGAGAGCAGAGCTGTCAGATCGGAGCTCTGATGTCGGGGATGGGCGGGCTGAAATGTGGAGCTCCTTCCTCCCTTCCATCCACAGCCAGTCAGCATGCAGTAAAACACTCCTCCCCCGCCCCTCTCCAGCCCGCCACATTTGACTGAGAGCACCAGGAGATAGCTGCACTGCAAGAAGAAGGTATGACAAGAATTAGAGCAATGTCACATTTGAATGCTGGTGGGCGGCAGTGTGTTCCAGATAGCTGTGTGTATTCAGGCTTCTTACTGATCAGCCTCCTCTCCCTTCACTGCTTATGTTTTATCTCCCTGAGCTGTACATTGCCTGATAACACTGATAAGAAAGACACTGCAGGAACACATTGCTGTTAACCATTTCAGCTTCCATTCAGCTAGTTTGAGCCCTGTTTGTGCTGTATGGGTTTTTATTTTATTTTTGGAGGATTTACTGTTGGAGCAGGTTAGAAGTTTAACAAACCCATTAACTGTTTACTGAACTCCACTAATCTTGATCAGTTAATTGTTTGTAAGATGATTTTTATTTTGGAAATTGGATGTGCTGCTGTCTTCTTTCACTTTTACTGACTTGATCTTGCACAGCTTTTAAATAGAGTGGAGCAGCCCTGCGATACTATACTGATGATACTCTACCAATGGTATTTGTATTATGCAGCATGAGGGGGTTAATGTATTGTCACTGCTGGTCACTGATGAATTAGTCCTGTCCAGCTATTTAACAATACCGTGAGCTTTTCCACAATATCGCAATAAATATCGTACCGTGAGGTCAATATCGAAATTGTATCGTACCGTGAGATTTTGATATCGTTACATCCCTAGTCACAGGCGGAGTGATATCAAATGCACTCCGCCTGTGAGAGGAGACTGAGGAGAGTGGAACTACAGGAATCATCGGCTCTGCGCCGCTCCTCACTTCGCCAGCAGTACCCACAGAGGTACCCACCATAAACCGTACACACAGCAGTACCCACCAAACAGTACCTACAACAGTACCCACCACCAGCAGCAGTACCCACAACAGTACCCACCAAACATGAGTACCCACCACCAATAGTACCCACAGCAGTACCCACCAGCCAGCAGTACTCGCCAGTAAGCAGTACCCACCTGACAGCAGTACGCAGGGGTAATCCATGACGGAGGGGGGGGGGTCAATCCTAGTCACAGCTTTATTTCAAAGCTTAAGCAAAAAAAATTGTGATTCTCATTTTTGCCAGAATCGTGCAGCTCTAGTGCTTATATGTGGCTAAACCTTGTGTGACTGAAACTTTTGAACATCCCTCCTGGTGTGTTTTGTTCCCACACAGCTGCTACTTGACCCCCCAGGTGTTATGCCAATTATCATGGAGAGGGCACTGTTCCTGTCTTACTAGCGCCGGATTTGTGTTTTTTAGTGCTCCCTAATCAGGCTAAGTCCGAGGCCATATTGAGCAAGGGATATAAAGCTGGCCGGGGCCATCGTTAACAATAGTGTATGCACAAGTAACAGGATAAACTGGAATTGATACAGCGGGCCGGGATGGACCATCATTTTGCGTATAAGTCATTCAAAACAGTAGCGTATATAAGAGGATGTATAAAATTAATGGTAGAAGAACTAATATGGCATACATGCAGTCCCGCGGCATTGAAAGATCCAGAGATCCCAGTGTCCTGAGCAGCGCTTGGGGATTCACAGGGGCCACAACAATAGATTTTTCCAAATTACCTGTGGGGCCGTATTCAAGTGGCCCGCGGACCGAACTTTGGACATGCCTGATATACACAATCCTCTACACAATCCTCTACTCATTAAACAAGAGAAAGAAAACCCTGAAGCATGGTCCAATTTGCACGGTGGAAAAAAAATCCTTAATCCCCCAGGAGGCAGTCAGATATTCCCTGGGTCAACATCGGTCTATTCCACGTATAGATTCCTTTCTTTACGTGGAAGTTAGAAACCGCTTTTCCCCCCCGACATAAAGGGTGCCCCCTTGTCCTTTGTAACAACCTTAAGGTAAATAATTCCACACCAATTTCATTACATGAACCACCTATGTATTTCTACATGATGATCCTATCTCCCTTAATTGCCTCCTATCAAGAGAGAATAAGTTCAGGTCTGCTTTTATTTCCTCATAGCTGAGCTCCTCCATGCCTCTTATCGGTTTGGTTACACTTCTCTGCACTTTCTCCAGTTCTCCATCCTTTTTTCTGAACTGCTGCCCAAAAGTGAACAGCATATTCCAGATGAGGTCTTACGAATGATCTTTACAGGGACAAAATGTCTCTCTCTCTTGAGTCTATACCTCTTAATACAAGAAAGTATTTTGTTAGATTTAGAAAATGCAACTTGTTATTACAAGCCATTATTAAGTCTACTTGGGGTTTGGTGCTACTTTGTAGTTTCTGTGTTTGGGGCCATATACCTGCGCCAACACACCTTTTAAATTAGGACTTGTGGCTGTGTTTGTACAGTTGCTTTGTCTCTATAGCATAACATAGTGATGGTGTTACATGGAAGTTTCTCAACACTTTTCGACTGATTTTCATGCATGAACCATGTTTTTATTTGTATTTACCCACATGGATTTGATATTTGTATGTTATTTAAAGGGAAAGTCCAGCCTAACACTAAAATCTCTACATCTAAAGACATCCACGATCGCGGACTAACCTATCTAACCTGTAAAGAAGAAATCGCTATACACACTTTTTTTTAAGCTGATCTGGTCCATTCTCCAGCAGCGGAAGCTCTGCAGGACACAGCCAGCTGTGAAGTTAATGGGAAGTGATGTCACCCATACTGTAGAGTTACTATAGGGCTTCTGTTGTCTTCTGCCTCCTCTGCACCCGCCTACACAGCAAAGCTGCCGCTGACAGCTCAGCGTGGGATCGGATCAGCTTCAAAAAAGGTATGTAAACAGATTTCTTCTTTACAGGGTTAGATAGATTAGGCTTAGATTGTGGGTGTCTGTAGATGTAGAGATTTTAGTGTTAGGGTGAACTTATCCTTTAGGCCCCTTTCACACATACGGACCATTATTTCATTAGTTCAGTCACGTTTTTTTTGGCAGTTTTTTTTTTTCAGTAAACATCAGTTTCACATCCATTTTTCATCCATTGTCATCAGTTTTTCATCCTTTGTCATCCGTTTTTTAAAACGGATGAAAAATCTGTTAGGGCTTTTACCGTCCAAAAAAACGGATGTTGACGGAAGCGGATGAAAAGTGATGTAAATGAATGATCATCCGTTATCATCCATTTTTTCATAGGAATTAATTTATATCCGTCTTTCATCCGTCAACGGATGGATGAAAAACAGGCGAACGGTCTGTATTTGTGAAAGAAGCCTTAAAGTTGTGTTTGCATATTATTGTGGTTGATAGCCCAACACTAATTGACGCATTTTTTCTGAATACACACACCGGATGTGCTTGCAACTGATATATTTTCTTGTTACAAAAATTAATACATCTAACCATTCTAGATTTTGGCAAAACTGTCTCAGTTCACATATAACGGAGAAATACTCAGTGTAGCAGATACTTTGCTAAATAAGAGAAAGCTTTATCTATAACAGATGTGCATCCCATTCTGCAGCCAATTTCCTTGATAAATGTTATTATACTATATCCCATTTCACGCACCTCTACAGCACAAGCAGTACTGTACATACAGTTTATTACAGCAGGAATGTAGCAATAAAAAAACAAGTGTTCATGACTAGGGCAACACTGAAAATGCAAAAATGCTGCAAAAAAACAAAAACAAAAAACAAACCCTACTGGCTTTTGTTTAGTGTTCCCTGTAAATGTTAAAGGAGAGAGGAAAAATCGGCGCACGTTCCTGGTACAGATGGATGATACAATATTCTAATGATATTACTTAATTGTAAAACTAATGTACAGATGGATAAATGTGCACAATGTGTTAAATAGGGATAAAAAAAGAGGTAAAAAACTAGTTGTATTCAAATAGAGTAGTAGTATAACTGTAAAGAATGCAAATGAATCAATGTGACATATATGGTGGTACAGATGGATAAATGCACAACACAAATCTTCAATCAAATAACAAATTAAGTGAAGAACCCGGTAGTGCACATAAATAATAAATCAGTGCAAAAGTGAATGAAAGCAATATAGAATGGTGCAGTCAGCAGATGCTGACATGAAAAAAACGGTACAGATGGATAAGTCAAACAAACAAATCCTGGATGAGTCAGTGAAGTGAAGGACTCTCAATAAATGTGAAGTGCTGTACTAAAAAGTAGTGCACATGAAATAAATACCAAAGTGGCTCAGTGCAATAAAAGTGCTAGCGTGCAATAAATCGCATAAAAAATACAAAAATGAATAATGAATGAGTCTCATTAAATAAATGCAACAAATGGACAGTTCATCAAAAATGATGTAAACTGTGATGAATCAAATAGTGACTTGCAAAAAAATAAAAAGCGAGTCACAAATATGTGACAAGTGACATCCGTGGATAAATCAAAACGTGTTGTCTGATGACAGTGATATACCACTCCAGTGAGCTAAAAAATATGTGCAGTGGCCGCTCACCTCCATGCACACTCTAAAGATATATGGGGGGATTAAATAAAGGCCATCATGGTGCAGTAATTCAGGATAACAGATGTTTTAATGTATAAAATCACACTTACAATTAAGCAGAGATCACAGCGCAGTACATGCAGTAAAACAAATCGCCTTCTGGTTATGGCCGTACACCGGAAGTGACGTCACCCGGCTCCTCCCGACGCGTTGCATCACAGACACGCAACTTTATCAAGGGATAAACTTGTTTATGGGGTCAATACCAGTAGAATGCTCTGAAGTAATCCACACAGAGGAGAGATAAGTTATACATTAAGGAGATAAAGGATTCTGTCAAGTTGAGCCCATCCATCCATCCATCCTCATAAGGAGAGGCTGCCATATAATACAAACACGTTCTTTTGAGTGTGCATGGAGGTGAGCGGCCACTGCGCATATTTTTTAGCTCACTGGAGTGGTATATCACTGTCATCAGACAACACGTTTTGATTTATCCACAGATGTCACTTGTCACATATTTGTGACTCACTTTTTATTTTTTTGCAAGTCACTATTTGATTTATCAGAGTTTACATCATTTTTGATGAACTGTCCATTTGTTGCATTTATGTAATGAGACTCATTCATTATTCATTTTTGTATTTTTTATGCGATTTATTGCACGCTAGCACTTTTATTGCACTGAGCCACTATTGCACGCTAGCACTTTTATTGCACTGAGCCACTTTGGTATTTAACCACTTAAGCCCTGGAAGATTTTACCCCCTTTCTGACCAGGGGGTATTTTGTGATTCGGCGTGACTTTAACGGACAGTTGCGCGGTCGTGCGACGCTGTACCTAAACTAATTTGACGTCCTTTTTTTCCCACAAATAGAGCTTTCTTTTGGTGGTATTTGATCACCTGTGCGATTTTTTTTGATCATGCGCTAGAATCAAAAAAAGAGTGACAATATTGCAAAAATAACAATATTTTTCACATTTTTTTATATGAAATTCCCCCCCAAAAAAAAGTAAAAATCTAAATTTTTTAAAATTTTTGGCCAATTTGTTTTCTGCTACCTAGGTTTGGTAAAAAAAAAAAAATCACAATAAGCATATTTTGATTGGTTTGCGCAAAAGTTATTGCGTTTACAAACTAAGGGAAAGATTGTCATTTTTGTTGTTCTTTTTAACGAGTAATGGCGGCGATCTGCGATTTTTTTTGCGGGACTGCAACATTGCGGCAGACAGATCGGACCCTTGACTGACATTTTTGACACTTTTGGGGGTACCAGTGACATTACTACAGTAATCAGTGCTACCAGTGACATTACTACAGTAATCAGTGCTATACATATGCACTGTTACTGTAAAAATGACACTGGCAGGGAAGGGGTTAACTTTATTAGAGATGCAGTGACTATGTGTGTCCCTAGGGGCTTCTTACTGTGCAGGGATGTGGCTGTGTGTGTAACAGCACAGATCAAAGGTCCTACATAGCAGGACCGTTAGATCAGTGCTTTTACACAGGGAAGAATGACAGGCGGCTTTGTTTACATTAGCCGCCTGCCTTTCTCCCTTCACAGCGGACGATCGCGAGTGACCGGCAGACATCGGGTCCGCCGGTCACACGGGTCACACGCACGGAGTTGTCTGTGAACGAGCCGAGGCGGGAGCGCGCCTCCGGCGGCACGCGCTCGCCCGCTATTGGCTCCCAGGCTAGTGACGTACCGGTACGTCACTTTGCCTGGCCGCGGCTGACCGCCGCAGTATATGTACTTGCGGCGGTCGGCAACCGGTTATTTATTTCATGTGCACTACTTTTTAGTACAGCACTTCACTGACTCATCCAGCATTTGTTTGTTTGACTTATCCATCTGTACCGTTTTTTCATGTCAGCATCTGCCGACTGCACCATTCTATATTGCCTTCATTCACTTTTGCACTGATTTATTATTTATGTGCACTACAGGGTTCTTCACTGAATTTGTTATTTGATTGAAGATTTGTGTTGTGCATGTATCCATCTGTACCACCATATATGTCACATTGATTCATTTGCATTCTTTACAGTTATACTACTACTCTATTTGAATACGAGTTTTTTACCTCTTTTTTATCCCTATTTCACACATTGTGCACATTTATCCCTCTGTACATTAGTTTTACAAGTAATATCATTAGAATATTGCATCATCCATCTGTACCAGGAACGTGCGCCGATTTTTCCTCTCTCCTTTACTTGCTATCACGGTGGTGACACCGACTAGAATTGGCAGCAGTTACATTGTTGGTACTCATCATTTTTTCCTAACCAGTATTGATCATATACCTTAGGTAGTGCATTGGTTCTCCCCCATACACTGTAAATGTTAATCTACACTGCCAGATCATGTTCCTAATGCCTCGTACACACGCAACGATTATCAGCCGACCGATCGTCCGACTTTTGTCCAGAGTGTTTTGTTGGTTGGAATGTGCCTAGACTGCACACAAATTTTCTCGGCCAACAAAAATCTACTTCAGAAGTGATGTCATGTGCTGGTTTACTTTCCGTGTGTTTTTTCTTCTCTGAGCATGCCCAGTCTTGCTCATCAGATTTTTGTCTGCCGAAATCTGTACTGACTGACGGAAAAATCGGCCGTTGTGTTGACGGCCAACAAAAATTTTATAGCCTGCACACCAAATTTTTTTCAGCTGAAAAGTCGGAGTCGGTTGTCGGAAGCATCATACTAACAAGCCGAAAATCGGCCGATCAGACGTTGGCCGAAAATTCCCGGCCAATAATCGATGCGTGTGTACGAGGCATAAGAGTCGGTTCACACTATGGCGACACGACTTCGGGGGCGACTAGTGAAGTCGCCGTTCACCGCGACTTCGGCGCGACTTGCACGGACTTCACATAATGGAAGTCAATGCAAGTCGCTCCGACTTCGGTCAAAAGTAGTGCAGGAACCTTTTTCTAAGTCGGAGCGACTTGAGTCACTCCTATTAGAACGGTTCCCATAGCACAGAATGGAGCACGACTTGTCAGGCGACCAAGTCGCCTGACAAGTCACGGTAGTGTGAACCGGCAGTCAGGGTTTAGTATACCTTTGTTCATTTACTTTTAGTTCTATTGACCATGCAGTTTGCCACGATCTACAGGGCAAAGGTTCACATCAGAAAGTATGATGTGCTAGCTTGCAAGCAAGAATAAAAATAAAATACTATTAATATACAGATGTAAAATATGCACAAAGTTATTTACCTATGGGAATGGATGATATTTGGGAATACAAATCCAGCATTCGATTGCCATCAACATCAACAAGATAATTTCCACGGCTCTCTTCATAATTGCAGAAAAAATTCACAGCATCTGCATTCTGAGATTTAAGATAAAAAGAACACGCTTGAACAATTACAACTCACTAAAAGTGCAATGTAAAACCAACTTTTATTGAGAAGCCATGAACCTGGTCTTTGGGGAATTTTCATACAGGGATAAACAAAATCTCATTATGGCATGGTCAACGTAAAAAGTACAACACACATTTTCAAAGTTTATGGCCATAAAAAAAAAACCTCATTGATGTGACAAGTCCTGTTTAATATTTGAACTTGTATAAGCAAGCGGAAATACTTTTCATTCATTTCATCTATGTATGTAGCATGCCTCTTACCTGTATGGTGTTAAGCTGTTTAATTAATTCCTAAAATAAAAAAGAAACAAAAATCAAATTCACAATACAAGTTATTTATGATAGAAAGGGTCACGATTTGAATGCAAACAATAGAAAATTCTAGCAGTTTACAAATTAAAACACAGTAAAATTGCAGTTAGGCCCCTTTCACACAGGCGGACCGTTCAGATCCGCCTGTCCGTTTTTTTCCGGGTCTGAACGAATGCCCTATGCATCTCTATGGGGCATCGGATGTCAGCGGAGACATGTCTGCTGACATCCGATCCATCAAATCTGGACGGATGGAAACCCTATTTTCCATCCGTCCAGCGGATCGGATGGGATCGGATGAGAATGGACATACGATCCGTTCTCATCCGATTCCCCCAAAGAGAACAGCGGGGACCTGACAGCTCTGTCTCCGCACACAGTCTGACCCCCACCCCTTCAACCTCTGCAGCAATGCTGGCAGCACTCATACGTCTATTTCTCAAAGACAACCTCTGGATATGACGCGGAGCACGTGCACTCAACTCCTTTGGTTGACCATGGCGAGGCCTGTTCTGAGTGGAACCTGTCCTGTTAAACCGCTGTATGGTCTTGGCCACCATGCTGCACCTCAGTTTCAGGGTCTTGGCAATCTCCTTTAGCCTAGGCCATCTTTATGTAGAGCAACAATTCTTTTTTTCAGATCCTCAGAGTTCTTTGCCATGAGGTGCCATGTTGAACTTCCAGTGACCAGTGTGAGAGGGTGAGAGCAATAAAACCAAATTTAACACACCTGCTCCCCATTCACACCTGAGACCTTGTAAAACGAACCAGTCACATGACACCGGGGAGGGAGAATGTCTAATTGGGCCCAACTTGGACATTTTCATTTAGGGGTGTACCCACTTTTGTTGCCAGCAGTTTAGACAATAATGGCTGTGTGTTGAGTTATCTTGAGGGGACAGCAAATTTACACTGTTGTACAAGCTGTACACTCACTACTTTACATTAGCAAAGTGTAATTTCTTCAGTGTTGTGACATGAAAAGATAGAAAAATATTTATAAAAATGTGAGGGATGTACTCACTTTTGTGAGATACTGTATAGGTGTGCGTGTATGTGTATATATATATATATATATATATATATATATATATATATATATATTTCTTTTTAATCTATTGCTGGGATGATTTTGTGGCTACCATTATTAAACTGGGCTTCAGCTTTCAGAAAATATAGAATTCTTTGGGTGTTCCAAGAATCTCTAGCATAAAAAGCTGATAACATTTTTGTAAAAAATGTAGAAACTGCCACAAATACGAAGGGTAAGTATTTTAAAACCCACATTCACACCATGGGTACTTTTGAACGAAGGCAAAATTTCCATTTCACTCTACTTTACACAAGAATTTATTCAAATTTTACTTTCTGCCAGTTTTTTTTCTTCTTTTTAAACCAATTGTCCAGAACTTTAAGCTTTCTTACTTTCAATCATGTCTGGCCCACATGTGGCTTGGTATTGGTATGTCCTTTTTCAACAATACATAATTTACATGTTCTAGGATTTTTCTTCTTATTTGTCGGACTGTTTTCCCAATGTACAGAAGGGGGCTGGGACAACTTGAACAATATCTTCTCAAAATGTCAATGGTCTTCACTGTAGGGCTGCCACGACGCGTCGACTACAAAAAATCGTCGACGTGCGTGAAAGGCGTCGACGCGTCAACGTGTGACGTCACACGCCCCCCCTGGCCGGCCGGGAGAAATCAGTGCGCAGCAGCAGAACACCGGGCCCGGGGAGGAGGAGATGCCGCCCTATGAGGGGCTGGGGACAGGGGTGAGAAGACCGCGGTGGTCATAGACCTGGGAGAGGCATTTACTAAGTGAGTGTCCGGAGTCATATGCTGGGATTGGAATTAGGGTGCATGGGAGACATGGGATCTAATACTGGGGGGACATGTTACCTGTCATTAGAGTCTAGACAAATTTGAGTCAAATTTAGATTTGTCAAATCAAATACTACATCAAAATATTTAGATTTGTTAATATCAAAGCTTTTAGCATATCACACCCCTAGGGGGTGGTCCCCTCAGTCAATACCTCCCTGCTTCCTGCATTCTCAACTCAGTTTCTAATGCCTAGCTTAGGAGTAGCTGGCTGATCCTGTGCTGGGGCTTTCAGTCTCAGCCTTCTATCCTCTTTTTGATTTTATTTGGAGTATTTTTCTCTTTTTTTTACTTCGCTGTTCTTTTTCTCAGCATTAGTTTAGTTTCTTCGGATGAAGATGATCATGCGGAGCTGGGTCTCGGACTGGCCACCCTGGATCCCAGGACTGAGAGCCAGGGGCTTCCCAGCCTGCCATCGAGCGTTCAGCTCAGGTTTTCCTGGCATATTGAACGACCCATCCCTGTTCGCTGCAGGGATGGTGCCTGTGAGGTGGCTACCTCACCGGACGCCATTTGCGGTTTCGCACCGCAGTTCCACTGCGTCCTGGCTGCGACATTCCCTGTCCTCAGTGCAGCGGTTTGGTCGCTGGAGAAGGCTCCCCACGCCATCCGGACTGGTAAGTGCAATTCTATGTGGGGACCTGTCTGTTTTTGGGTGTCAGTCTGTGACTGTGTGACCCTGCATGTCTGTGTATGTGCTGAGCTCCCTGTCAGATTCCTATGTGGAATGGCTGCCTTTCTGTGGGCTGCGGGGGGGGGGCTCTCCCGCTCTGCTATGTGAGAGTATGGGGCAGACTGGGCTTGGACACACTGTGCGGCGGCCGCTACTGCGGCCCGCCATTTTTTTGCGGCAAATTATGGTGACCGGCCCTGTGTGGTACGGCGCAGTGTTTTGGCGCCAAACGCCGCCATTTTGGCGACGATCGATCGTACAGCCACATGTCGGCGCCATTTTCTCATTGCCTGAAATGCCTCGGCCAAACGGCCATGTTTGTGTAGCCTGCATAGGCTTTATAGGGTGGTCAGTCATTGCATCACTTCCTTTTGCTCTGGAACAGCGATCGGTGGTAGCAGCCTGTGTGGTCTCTCCAGGTTTTTACCTTTCCTTTCCCTGTATTTCCTTGCTCAGTGTCCTTATCCCTGTGGGGGTCGGTGCATACGGTAGTGTGCGGTGGGCTACGCTCGCCGCGGTCTTAATGGGGCAGTCCTCCTTTTTTCAATATTGCTGGGGCATGGATTCTCAGGATTGCAAGTTTCCTCCCACCTTGGTGGGGGGCCAAGGGGCTGCTGCATCCCCCGAGGGGGCTGATCTGGCTGCTATTGTGGCGAACTTGGCTTCTCAGGTGCAGATGCGAATGGCTGATCGATCCGCAAAACGGCCCAGATTGTCTGTTTCCTCTGATTCAGAGGGCGATGGGGCTGCTATGGCTGGAGTGCCCTTCTCAGGGTCTCGCTCATCTCTGGACCTTGGGGGGTCTGAGGGGGAGGCTGAGGTAGAAGGGGTTGATAATTCTCCCCCTGGCTCGCCTGAAGAGCTTGCACTCATGGATGAGTTGGTTGCTTCTATCAAGGAAACGCTGCGTTTGCAGGATGAACCGTGTCCTCCTGCTTTGATGTCCTCTTATGGGACGCAAAGGAAACGCAAAACAGCGCAGGTTTTTCCCTGCCCTGCGGAATTTCAGCGCACTGTTGATGAGCAATGGCACAATTTAAAGAAGCCCTTTACTGTGCCAAGTAAGTTCAAGCTGCGTTATCCCTTTACACCCACCACTGATGAGCGCTGGTGTGTGCCGCCTCAGGTGGATCACGCGGTGGCGGATTTGAATAAATCTACTGCGATCCCTGCTGAGGATACCCCGGTGTTTCGGGACCCTACGGACAGGAGATTGGAGTCTCTTGCCCGTCATGCTTATATGGTTGCTGGTACTATGCTGAAGCCTATTTTTGCTTCCATTTTGGCAGCCCAGGCTATTGCGGATTGGGAGCAGGTGCTCAGGCGCACCCTGGTGGCTAACTCTGCTCCACCGACAACTTTGGCTATGGTGGATCAAATTCATCAGGGTGTCATGTATTTGTGTGATGCGGACTTGGATTTAGTCCCTTTGGCTGCACGCCTCTCAAGTGTGGCGGTATTGAACCGTCGCCTGATATGGCCGAAATGTTGGTCGGTTGATCAATCATCTCGCAAGACTTTAGCTAATTTGCCCTACGCGGGATCTCGCCTTTTTGGCGAGTCTTTGGATACTCTGATAAAGGGAATTTCCGGGGGTAAGAGCACTCTCTTACCCCAAACTCACAAGAATAAGTTTGTTCGCGGTAAGAAGAATACCTCGTTTAGGCCCTCTCAGGGGTCCTTTCGTGCCTTTCGGTCGCAATATAAAGGGCAAGCCCTTCAAGGGCCAAGGCTCCCAGAAGAAGCCGTGGGCAGGTAAGCAGATGTCCGGCCAGTCCGGGTCCGCTGCCCATGCCAATTCGGCCTGAAGGGGCGCCCTCACCCGGTTCTGGGGTGGGGGGACGTTTGCTCGGTTTTCTTCAACCCTGGCTGGCCCGCGTTCGGGACAGGTGGGTTCAGGAAATCGTTCGATCTGGATACAAGATCGAGTTTCTCTCTCGGCCGGCGAGCAGATTTTTTCCCTCAAATCTTCAGCTGTCTCCGGAGCGCTTGCAGGATCTGCACCTGGCGGTGCGGGACCTGCGGGCCCAGGGAGCGGTGGTTCCAGTGCCTCATCGGGACAGATTTCGGGGGTTCTATTCCAATCTGTTCACTGTGCCCAGAAAGGAGGGCAAGGTACGTCCGATTTTGGACTTAAAAGCTCTGAACCGCTTTGTGAAGGTTCGCAAGTTCCGCATGGAATCCTTGCGCTCGGTGGTGGCTGCCCTGGTTCCGGGGGAATTCATAGCCTTCATCGACTTGGAAGGATGCGTACCTTCACATCCCCATTTTCGAGGGTCACCAGAGGTACCTTCGATTCGCCATTGCGGAGGATCATTACCAATTCGTGGCGTTTTCACCAAGGTGCTTGCGCCGGTCCTGGCTTTATTGAGGGCCCAGGGCATCTCTGTCTTGGGGTATCTGGACGATATCTTGATTCGGTCTGCGACCAGTCAGGGCCCTTGTGAACGACCTGTCCATCATGATGCAGACTCTGCAGGAGTGCGGTTGGACGATAAATTTTCCAAGGTCAACGCTGTGTCCGTCGGGTCGTCTTCCCTACCTGGGGATGATCCTGGACTCTGTTCAAGCGAAGGTCTTCCTGCCGGAAGACAAGCTCCGGACACTTCAGGACGCAGTCAGGTCCCTCAGGGACAATCATTGCTCGTCCCTCCGCACGTGTATGAGGTGTCTGGGATTGATGGTCTCGGCTTTCGAGGAGATTCCCTTCGCCCAGTTTCACACGCGGGATCTTCAGGCGGAGATCCTAGCCAAGTGGGACGGGCGTCCGCAATCTGGATCTGCGGATTTCGTTGAGCCGCCTCACCCGAAGGGGTCTTTTGTGGTGGCTCCAGTCCCCGGCGGTGTCGGGGGGGCAAGTCCTTTCGTCCTTTGTCATGGACGGTGATCACCACGGATACCAGCCTGTCGGGCTGGGGTGGTGTTCTGGGCGTTCTGTCCGCCCAGGGAACTTGGTCAGAGGAGGAATCCTCCCTTCCGATCAACATTCTGGAATTGCGAGCGATAACCCTCTGCCTTCTGCATTGGACGGACAGGCTTCAGGGCCGTCCGGTTCGGGTGCAGACGGACAATGCCACAGCGGTGGCCTACATCAACCACCAAGGGGGCACCAGGAGTGCCCGAGCGGCTCGGGAAGTAGCCGACATTCTGGCTTGGGCCGAGACGCACGTCCCGGCGATATCTGCAGTTCACATTCCGGGGGTGGAGAACTGGCAGGCGGATTATCTGAGTCGCCAGACCCTGGACCAGGGGGAATGGTCCCTTCACCCGGATGTCTTTCAGATGTTGTGCGTGAAGTGGGGTTCCCCAGATGTGGACCTGTTCGCGTCTCGTCTAAACAACAAGGTGGAAAGGTTCGTGGCAAGGATGCGCGATCCTCGGGCAGACGCCTCAGACGCGTTAGTGGCGCCCTGGCATCAGTATCGTCTGATGTATGCCTTTCCACCGATTCAGCTGCTGTCCAGGCTCCTTCGCAGGTTGGCCTCAGAACCACACACGGTGATTCTGGTGGAGCCAGACTGGCCTCGCCGGTCTTGGTACGCAGACCTCGTGAATCTGGCGGTCGACGCTCCGTGGCGTCTGCCTCTTCGAGAAGATCTCCTGTCTCAAGGACCGATATTCCATCCTGCTTTACAGTCGCTGGCTTTAACGGCCTGGCTGTTGAAAGCCAGGTCCTGAAGGATAGGGGTCTCTCCCCTGAGGTCATTCCCACTTTGATCAAGGCTAGAAAAGCCTCTTCGGTGAAGATTTACTACCGTACTTGGAAGGCGTATTTTGCCTGGTGTGAGTCCAGGGGGTATTCCCCTCGCTCGTACTCGGTATCGAGAGTGTTGACTTTCCTTCAAACGGGCGTGGACCAGCGTTTGGTGTTGGCCACGATTAAGGGTCAGATTTCTGCGCTGGCCGTTCTCTTTCAACGCCCTGTGGCGTCTAATTCTTTGGTAAGCACCTTTGTTCAAGGGGTGTGACACTTGGCCCCTCCTTGGAGGGACCCTTTACCTCCATGGGACTTGAACCTTGTTCTGTCCGTGTTGCTGCATGCTCCCTTTGAGAAGATCAGGGAGATCTCGTTGTCTCTGTTGTCCAAGAAGGTTGCCTTTTTGGTGGCGATCACTTCGGCTCGCAGGGTATCGGAGCTGGCGGCCTTGTCCTGCAGCTCTCCCTACTTGGTGATTCACTTGGATAAGGTGGTCTTACGACCTAACCCTTCTTTTCTTCCGAAGAGGATCTCGGAAATTCACCTCAATGGAGGACATTGTCTTACCTTCGCTTTGCGTGAAGCCTAAGCATCCAAAGGAGGTGGCTTTGCATGCCTTGGATGTTGTTCGGGCGATCAGGGTTTACCTGTCATCGACAAAATCCTTTCGCAAGTCGGATTCTCTATTTGTCCTTCCAGAGGGTCCTCGGAAGGGCATGGCAGCGTCGGCTGCGACCATCGCCAAATGGATCAGACAGACCATTGTGCAAGCCTATGCTTTGAAGGGGAAGGTTCCTCCTTTCCCTGTGAAGGCGCACTCTACCAGGTCTCTGAGTACGTCTTGGGCCTATCGTCATCAGGCTTCTGTGGCCCAGGTGTGTAAGGCGGCGACTTGGTCGTCTGTTCACACCTTCTCAAAATTTTACAAGGTGGATGTTCAGGCATCGGCAGATGCTTCCTTTGGCCGTAAAGTTCTTAGTGCGGCAGTGCCTTAGGGTCCCTTGTTTGGGTCCTTGGCTGTTGGGGTGTTTTTAACCCTAGGTTACTTGTTCTTCCTGGGTTGTTGCTCCTGTTGAGCACGTTTTTCCTGTTGCCCAGTTGGTTCTCTTACTTTGGTAAGGTTCTTTCTGCTGTGGGTACTGCGTTGCTTTAGGCGCGGCTACGTTTTTCCCACCCCTCATGTCTACACTGCTCTGGGACGTCCCCATTAGTGAAGATTATGAAGTGGCGGCGACTGTCGGAGGACGTAAGAGAAAACTGAATTTTTGTAAAAATCTTACCGTAAAATTCCTTTCTCTGAGTCCTCCGACAGTCGCCGCCCCCGCCCCTCTTTTGGGGTTTGTTTATGTACTCTACTGCTATGCTACTGAAACTGAGTTGAGAATGCAGGAAGCAGGGAGGTATTGACTGAGGGGACCACCCCCTAGGGGTGTGATATGCTAAAAGCTTTGATATTAACAAATCTTGTTGCCTAGCTACTCCTGCGGAGCAAAGGTCAATTATAAAATTAAATAATTAAATTCAAATTAAATTCAAATCAAAATACTAATCAAATCAAATTTGTAGGTAGTCAAATCACCTCTGGTGACCCTCGAAAATGGGGATGTGAAGGTACGCATCCTTCAAGTCGATGAAGGCCATGAATTCCCCCGGAACCAGGGCAGCCACCACCGAGCGCAAGGATTCCATGCGGAACTTGCGAACCCGCACAAAGCGGTTCAGAGCTTTTAAGTCCAAAATCGGACGTACCTTGCCCTCCTTTCTGGGCACAGTGAACAGATTGGAATAGAACCCCCGAAAATCTGTCCCGATGAGGCATCGGAACCACCACTCCCTGGGCCCGCAGGTCCCGCACCGCCAGGTGCAGATCCTGCAAGCGCTACGGAGACAGCTGAAGATTTGAGGGGAAAAATCTGCTTGCCGGCCGAGAGAGAAACTCGTTCTTGTATCCAGATTGAACGATTTCCTGAACCCACCTGTCCCGAATGCGGGCCAGCCAGGGTTGAAGAAAACCGAGCAAACGTCCCCCCATCCCAGAACCGGGTGAGGGCGCCCCTTCAGGCCGAATTGGTATGGGCAGCGGACCCGGACTGGCCGGACTTCTGCTTACCTGCCCACGGCTTCTTCTGGGAGCCTTGGCCCTTGAAGGGCTTGCCCTTTATATTGCCACCGAAAGGCACGAAAGGACCCCTGAGAGGGCCTAAACGAGGTATTCTTCTTACAGCGAACAAACTTATTCTTGTGAGTTTGGGGTAAGAGAGTGCTCTTACCCCCGGAAATTCCCTTTATCAGAGTATCCAAAGACTCGCCAAAAAGGCGAGATCCCGCGTAGGGCAAATTAGCTAAAGCCTTGCGAGATGATTGGTCAACCGACCAACATTTCAGCCATATCAGGCGACGGTTCCAATACCGCCACCCTTGAGAGGCGTGCAGCCAAAGGGACTAAATCCAAGTCCGCATGACACAAATACATGACACCCTGATGAATTTGATCCACCATAGCCAAAGTTGTCGGTGGAGCAGAGTCAGCCACCAGGGTGCGCCTGAGCACCTGCGCCCAATCCGCAATAGCCTGGGCTGCCAAAATGGAAGCAAAAATAGGCTTCAGCATAGAACCTGCAACCGTATAAGCATGACGGGCAAGAGACTCCAATCTCCTGTCCGTAGGGTCCCGAAACACCGGGGTATCCTCAGCAGGGATCGCAGTAGATTTATTCAAAACCGCCACCGCGTGATCCACCTGAGGCGGCACACACCAACGCTTATCAGTGGTGGGTGTAAAGGGATAACGCAGCTTGAACTTACTTGGCACAGTAAAGGGCTTCTTTAAATTGCGCCATTGCTCATCAACCGCGCGCTGAAATTCCGCAGGGCAGGGAAAAACCTGCACTGTTTTGCGTTTCCTTTGCGTCCCATAAGAGGATATCAAAGCAGGAGGACACGGTTCATCCTGCAAACGCAGGGTTTCCTTGATAGAAGCAACCAACTCATCCATGAGTGCAAGCTCTTCAGACGAGCCAGGGGGAGAATTATCAACCCCTTCTACCTCAGCCTCCCCCTCAGACCCCCCAAGGTCCAGAGATGAACGAGACCCTGAGAAGGGCACTCCAGCCATAGCAGCCCCATCGCCCTCTGAATCAGAGGAAATAGACAATCCGGGCCGTTTTGTGGATCGATCAGCCATTAGCATCTGCACCTGAGAAGCCAAGTTCGCCACAATAGCAGCCAGATCAGCCCCCTCGGGGGATGCAGCAGCCCCTTGGCCCCCCACCAAGGTGGGAGGAAACTTGCAATCCTGAGAATCCATGCCCCAGCAATATTGAAAAAAGGAGGACTGCCCCTTTAAGACCGCGGCGAGCGTAGCCCACCGCACACTACCGTATGCACCGACCCCCACAGGGATAAGGACACTGAGCAAGGAAATACAGGGAAAGGAAAGGTAAAAACCTGGAGAGACCACACAGGCTGCTGCCACCGATCGCTGTTCCAGAGCAAAAGGAAGTGATGCAATGACTGACCGCCCTATAAAGCCTATGCAGGCTACACAAACATGGCCGCTCGGCCGAGAAATTTTAGGCAATGAGAAAATGGCGCTGACATGTGGCTGTACGATCGATCGCCGCCAAAATGGCGGCGTTTGGCGCCAAAACACCGTGCCGTACCACACAGGGCCGGTCACCATAATTTGCCGCAAAAAAATGGCGGGCCGCAGTAGCGGCCGCCGCAGTAGCGGCCGCCGCACAGCATGTCCAAGCCCAGTCTGCCCCATACTCTCACATAGCAGAGCGGGAGAGCCCCCCCCGCAGCCCACAGAAAGGCAGCCATTCCACATAGGAATCTGACAGGGAGCTCAGCACATACACAGACATGCAGGGTCACACAGTCACAGACTGACACCCAAAAACAGACAGGTCCCCACATAGAATTGCACTTACCAGTCCGGATGGCGTGGGGAGCCTTCTCCAGCGACCAAACCGCTGCACTGAGGACAGGGAGTGTCGCAGCCAGGACGCAGTGGAACTGCGGTGCGAAACCGCAAATGGCGTCCGGTGAGGTAGCCACCTCACAGGCAGCATCCCTGCAGCGAACAGGGATGGGTCGTTCAATATGCCAGGAAAACCTGAGCTGAACGCTCGATGGAAGGCTGGGAAGCCCCTGGCTCTCAGCCCTGGGATCCAGGGTGGCCAGTCCGAGACCCAGCTCCGCATGATCATCTTCATCCGAAGAAACTAAACTAATGCTGAGAAAAAGAACAGCTAAGTAAAAGAAAGAGAAAAATACTCCAAATAAAATTAAAAAGAGGATAGAAGGCTGAGACTGAAAGCCCCAGCACAGGATCAGCCAGCTACTCCTAAGCTAGGCATTAGAAACTGAGTTGAGAATGCAGGAAGCAGGGAGGTATTGACTGAGGGGACCACCCCCTAGGGGTGTGATATGCTAAAAGCTTTGATATTAACAAATCTTGTTGCCTAGCTACTCCTGCGGAGCAAAGGTCAATTACCCCATTAGTGAAGATTATGAAGTGGCGGCGACTGTCGGAGGACGTAAGAGAAAGGCAATTTATACCTCGTTTCGTCAGACGTCTTCTGCAGCGAAACGCGTACAGCGCGACACATCACTTCCGGTTCCGGTATCCTGGTGGAACGCATTGCGTTCCAGGACGCCATTTCCTCGCTCTGATTCATCTTATACTATGCGAGTACCCATTTATTGTGTATATTCAAATAAAGGTTTAAATGATAATACACTATCGAGCCTCTTTGCCCTATATGACCCCCCCTGCCCTCACATACCATTATGAGCCCCCTGCCCTCACATACCATTGAGTGACCGGACTCCATTCACGGACCGCCGGATATCACATCACCATATCAGGAGAAGATCCACTAAGCCTGTTTCCCCTTTGGGATACCCCGGACCCCCAGGGACGCCCCGCAATACTCTCCCCTAGCACAGAAGGGAACTAAGGAGTCAATGGAAGGGGCACCTAACTACATCTTAAATACCCGCTCTATACCCCTGTGTGGGGTGGGTATATCTGGTTAGTAGGTCTTTTTTCACTAGGGGTCACCCTGCACCTCGCCAGTCACCCACCTTGGGGTTATCGTAAGGTTGCTCCCACCATTTCACCTGTACACCTATTAAGCTATGGACTAATTCTCTTTCTTCTTTCCATTTTTTCCAATACTGTCCTAATGGACTTTATTTCAGCCAGTTATCTAGTTGTCATTTACTGTGCACTTTCTTGCACTATTTGTTGTGACATTCACCTGTACATTTGTCTCAACCATTTTTTACTTTTTCACCTTCAGTGCAATTCACCAAGCACCTTGCATCACTAGCACATACTATTTCCACTACTGTATCTATTTATTTATTCAGTTATTGTATTTATTATACCACTTGATTATTTATATTTCACTGTGGCACGCACATTGCACTTTACCATTGGTTATTCACTCAGATTGTATTTTTTATGTGGATTGCATATATATTTTTAAAGTGTATACTTAATTATATTTATTCATTATTGCTTAATCTTATACACATATTTTTAGTGCACATTTTATACCACATTTTTTTATACTACACACATTTATTTATTTATCGATACTCACCATACAGGCAGCGCCAATTACCCAATTTCCCACTCATCATTCTATACAGTCTTCTGACTGTAGTTTAGGGTAGGCCGCAGCCTATTTAAATTTACATTCTTACACATCCCTTAGATATCCTTAGCGCGGATTTTACTCTTATCAACAACAAAAAATGGTCTTTTTGGAACATCAGTGCACTTCTGCTAGGGTCATTGGTTTGAATCCCAACCACAGCACTACTTGCACAGAGTTTGCATGATCTTCCTGTGCAGGTTAACCACTTGCCAACCGGGCCATAGCCGAATGAAGGCTACAACGCGGTCGACTAGTTTCTGGGAGGGCGTACAATGATAATGGGGCACGCACCTGGGAATAACCGTAAGTGTCAGGTCCTCCGAACCCAGCGCATTACCAATCGGCGTAAAGGGCTAATGACAGCGGTCCTTTACCACGTGATCGCTCCGTCCAATGACAGAGCGATCACTTAAACCAGCGCAAGTCCAGTTCACTTCTCTCCTCGCACGCTGTACACAGAAATCAATACTTCATGCGAAAAGAGAATGGAGACTGCAGCAGTGCTCATCTGTGCCTCATTTATGCCCATTTGTGCCTCATCCATGTCACATCAGTGCCACTACAGTGCTTATCAGTACCCTATAGTGCCTCACAAAAGAAAAATAGGTAGTCAGGAAATTAGATTTGTAATTTTATGTCCCTAGAGCACCTTACAGTGCTCCCTGCATGTCGGGTCTCTATGTGACCAGGCTGTGTAAAAGTCTCACACATGTGGTATCGCCATACTCAGGAGGAATAGCAGAATGTATTTTGGGGTGTCATTTTTGCTATGCACATGCTATGTGTTAAAAATATCTTATAAATGGACAACTTTGTGGAAAGAAAATGGAAACGCATTTTTTATTTTTTAACAGTTTCCAAAGACTTAGGGAAAAAAATGTTCAAAAGACTCATAATGCCTCAAAGAATATACGTTGGTGTGCTTGCTTTCCAAAATGGTGTCATTTTGTGGGCATTTCTATTGTCCTGGTGCACCAGGGCCTTCAAAAGTGTGATAGGTTGTCAGGAAATTATCTGCAATTTATGCTCCTAGAATTCATGGAGGTCCTACTTGCATATTGGGCCTCTGTATGTGGCCAGGCTGTGTAAAAGTCTCACAGATGTGGTATCACCATATTTAGGAAGAGTAGCAGAATGTGTTTTGGGGTGTAGTTGCAAGTATGCCTATACAGTGCGTGAGAAAACACTTGGTAATATGACAGTTTTCATAATTACTAAAAAAATCTTCATTTTGCAAATAATTGTGGGAGAAAATTACAATTTCAAAAAATTTACCATACCTCTTACTAAATACCTTGGTATGTCTACTTTCCAAAAAAGGGGTCATTTGGGGGGTATTTTTACTTTCCTGGCTTGTTATGCCATCAGTACATCAGGTGTGATCAATTTTCACTGATTGGCACCATAACTTGTAGACTCTATTAACCTTCACAACGGCCAAATAATATGATATATTAACATATAATATATACTTATTTGGGTTATTTTTACCAAAGATATGCAACAGCATAACGTTTGGCCAAAAGTTATGAAGAAAAAAACACTAATTTCCAAAAATATTTACCGAAACAAAAAAATGCATTTTCTTTTTTTTATAAAAATTTTCGGTCTGATTTCATTTATAGCGCAAAAAATAAAAAAACTCAGTGGTGATTAAATACCACCAAAAGAAAGCTTGGCTTGTGTGGAAAAAAAGGAGAACATTTTTTTATATGGGTACAATGTTGCATGACTGAGTAATTGTCATTAAAATTGTGAGAGCACTAAAAGCTGAAAATTGGCCTGGTTAGGAAGGGGCTTTAAGTGCCCAGGGGGCAAGTGGTTAATTGGCTCCTGTCAAAATAGGCCCTAAAGTGGGGTACACACTAGGGATGTAACCATATCGAAGATATCGCAATATCGTATCGTCGTGGTCGTGTCTCGATATCGTCGTGGTTGGGTTACAATATTAAAAGGACAGGTGTCCGTCAAAAAGCAAGAGGAATAAACACAGTCCCGCGGAACAAATCATTGTTAACTACATAGACCAGAGTTTAAGGATTTTTTTTACTGTTTTTTTTTTTTCTTGCAATGTAGATATTTTGATCTTTCTGATGAAAAACGTGAACATAAGCTAATTGATAGGTCAGTGTTTTTTTTAAAGGCTTTTTGACTATTTTATTTAAGTTTAAGTTATGTTCCTAAATACCAGTTTTAAAAGGCTGCCTTTATTTGCCTTGCACATTTAAACCTGACTTAACTTGATCTTTGTTTGCACTTAAAAGGGAATTGCCTATTGTTTGTTTACAATTGTTCTAGCTGCTTCTTAACTTGAACATTGCACAGAAGAATCAGTTATGCAACCAAATATTACTATACAGAATATTGATGTTCCTGACTACAACTTGCACTTTAAAAGCACTATGTGATCAGTGTTTTATGTTGTCATGGATCTATAAATACAACAATAAATTGCCTGTTGACTGGCAAAAGCAGAATAAATGTCGGTATTTTTTCGCTATTATCATCACAAACACTATCATGAGCTATTTAACAATACCGTGAGCTTTTCCACAATATCGCAATAAATATCGTACCGTGAGGTCAATATCGAAATTGTATTGTACCGTGAGATTTTGATATCGTTACATCCCTAGTACACACTATAAGAAAATTGGACGAATGATCGTTTGTCCGATTTTCCGCATTGTTTCACAGCAAATCGGAACCGATGAACAAAACTTTGTACGAAAATTCTCCTATGACAAAGGCTTTTTTTTGTTGTTTATTGTCCCTGATTATGCGCAGTCTCTCTTTTTTGATTTTTCTTGTACAAAAATCATACGAAAACGGTACACATTAAACAAAAATCGTTTGTTTTCTTCCCGTACAAGAAAAATTTTGGAATTTGTCCCATCGAGAATTTCACAAAGATTCTGAATCAGCTGTAGAAAGTTGTCGACACACCAGTGTTGTTTTAGTCGACGAAATTCTTTTCATAGACTAAATTAACACTATTTTAGTCAACTAAAATACGACTAAAACTATAACAATTTAGATGACTAAAATACGACTAAAACTAAATTGGCATTTTAGTCAAAAGACTGACTAAAACCAAATCGAAAATTGACATAAAAATTAACAACACTACTCTACTGGTCATTTCTAACGGCAACACAATTCTATCCAGAGCCTGTAATAACACAATAAAGTTTGAAAATGTATTGCACCACCGTATACGCATAAGTAAGGGGCATCTACTAAGATGCTGAAAGTAAAAAGGCTTTTCTTATATTTTTCCTTAACATATAATGCTGGTAATATATTCCGCTAATATGTGCAATGACATTATAGCCAATAGAGTTTACAGTTTTTTGGGGTTTTTGTATTTTAAAGTTGTACTTCGGTTAGTCAAAAAGCAATATTTTAGTTTGTTTATAAAACGTGGTTTTATTTACAAAGACTTTATATATCACAATGGCTAAATCTGTGTCTGTAGTGCTTGTTCAAACCTTATATTAATAGATTTTTACTCCAGGAGTATATAATTGGTTTGGAAATTCTAGAGAAATGTTTAAATAATGTATTACAATTTACCTAAACCCATTGCATTTGAAGTTGACTAAAATGTACAATATGACTAAAACAAAAACAATTCCGATGACTAAAATATGACTAAAACTAAAATGGCATTTTAGTCAAAAGACTGACTAAAACTAAATCGAAATTTGCTGCCAAAATGAACACTGGTACAGTACTATATACATACATATATATATATATATATATATATATATATATATATATATATATATATATATATATATATATATATATAAAGTACTGCAAAAAAAAAAAAATAATAATTTACGGCGCTATACAAATACCAGTAAGAAAATAAATTCGGGGAAGCCTATGTTAAATTTTTTTTTTGTCCAAACTTGGCACCTTTTTTACAATTAATTTTTTCAGAAAATTGCATTAGAAATGTGTTACACCCATGGTGTACAACACACACCCTTTTAGCACTCTGTGTGAAGTCTTTGGCTAGGGTCAGTTGCCTGAAGCACTAACAGAGCCTGACATACTGGGCATGGAGAAAAGACAAACAGCAGCAGTTCATTGTTCAGGAGTGCTAGCTGAGTCTGCTTCCTGCACAGTCCTCGTCACATGAGCTGCTAAAAGATCATGTGACCATGAAGTGCTGGGACTGACAGCCGATATAGGAAGCACTGCAGAGACAGGCAGTTCTGCCATGCTAAGTGGGGTCCATTCAGACTAGAGTGTTACAATAATGTGCAGTAAAACATGGCCCTAAATGTATTGAGTGCACCCCAATGCCATGCACCCTGTGATGCACAATGCACCTGCCTCTTACAGCACAACAATACACAGTGCATTGTGGTCCATTGAGTTGGTAAACATGAAAAAGAAGACTGATGTATGAAAATAGAAACCATAACATATTAAGGCTCCATGCACACTAGAATGTTTTTTTAGAAGCTCAAAAAAGCTAGGAAAAATGCTGATAATAGCATTTTGTACCAGCTTCTCCTTTTAGGAGATTTTAGAATCATTTAGGAGCATTAGCATTTTACAGTACATGAAGAGAAAATAAAAGCGGTTAGCGGCATTTCTTCTGGAAAACGCTCCAAGAAACTCTACAAAAAACAACTTTTTTCTGCTCCACGAAGTTAAAGATCAAAAAATGCTAATATCCTATGTGTCCATGCACACTACTTTAGGCTAACACTATTTAGCTTCTAGGAGCAGAAAAAAAATGCTAATAACAGCTTCTAAGAGCTTAAAAATAAAAAAGCTAGTGTGCATGGAGCCTAACATGCAATATTTCATCTTTTCCACTGCCAATTTTTTTTTCTTTTTATCCCAATCACTATAAGGCTGCATTCACACTTGAGCGTAGCGTTTTACCGCGTTTTTTACCACGATTTTCAGGCATTTTTGGAGGCAGGCATTGACATCTATCAAAAACGCTGGTAATCAGCCCAAAAAGAAGCTCATGTACTTTTGTCAGCTACAGGCGTTTTGCAAAACGCTCAGATGTGAACAGGGGCCATTTAAATGAATGGGGTTTTACTTGTTGGGCGTTTTGGAACTTTTTTTTTAGCGTTTTTGGAGCTGAAAAACACTCAAAAAGCCCAGGTGTGAATGGAGCCTTAAGAAACTTTACAGAAAATCACCATACATTTCCTTCTCAAGTTTTACCATTATTCACTCACTTTTGATCGTGGTCCTGGGACGTCTGTCTTCATTAGTGGACCATCATATTCAAAATCAACATTCTTTTTGGCAGCAGCTTGACTGATGTATCGGCAACCTGAAAAAGAGGTATGTCACTACAATATTATGCATTGAATGAAATTCTCAACTTGATATCACAAGTTGAAATGGAGAAAAAAAAAAATAAATAAAAAAAACTGACAACTTTTAATACAATGACTAATTGTTACACACTTTTTTAAAAAACACAAAGCTTCTTAGACCCCGTTCACACTGGGGCGACGCTACTTGCCGGGGCGACCTCACAGGTCGCGGTGCGCAGCTCGCACCGCAACCTCGGAGCAGCCGGCACGGACTTCATATCATTGAATTCAATGCAGGTCGCTCCGGGTCGCCCCAAAGAAGCTCCGGACCCTTTTTCTAAGTCGGAGCGACTTGTGTCGCTCCTATTAGAACGGGTCCACAGCTTCTCTATGGCAGGCGACCTACGGTGACCTGTCAGGCGACCAGGTCGCCTGACAGGTCGCCCCAGTGTGAACGGGGTCTCAAAGTGATTGTAAACTATCACCTTGTAAAACAACCCATTCAGTTTAAAATAAAAGTGAAAGGCAAAACATTGGTGTATAAATATTGAATACCTTATAACTGATCACATTCCATTTTTTCTCAGATGCATAAGAGCTGGGGGGAGGAGAAGCAACAGTACACCGATCTTCCCAGTGAATGGCTGTGCAGGGTAGGTGTGTCAGCACAAGTCTGATTATTGGAGAGCAGGCTGAGTTCCCAGCACAGCTAGGGAACTGACCACGTTGTGCTCTGATTAGTGTGGTCAGTTTTTATTAGGAAAGCAGAGCGACTGGCAGGATCACCAGGGACTTCACAGAAAGGAAGCAATACAAAAGAGAACAAGATACTTTTTCATAGTACATGGTATAGCAGGCACATATCAGGAAAAGGAAATATTGGGGTAACATTCTTTGAATTCTGCTAATTGTATTTTTTCAGAACAATCCTAGGGTATTACTATCAAGCAACTGAACCCCTGTAGAGAAGCACCACCAAGTACAATCTTTGCCTAGTCACGGCTACTTTTGTTGCTGAGTGAATCTAAGGTGTTAAAGAGGAAGTAAAGCTTCCTCTGTAACTTGTAACTATAGGTAAGCCTATGATAAGGCTTACCTATAAGTACTGTAAATATCTCCTAATCATGCACCGTTTAGGAGATATTTACTTTGAATGCAGCCAGTGACATTACTGGCGCATGCGCTCTGAAGGAACGGCCGCCCTTACCGTTCCTTAAGAGCCCCGTGCCGTGAACAGTCTCTCCCGTGTGCATGCGCGGGAGTGACGTCATTGTGGCTCCGGCCAATTAGATGGCTGAAAGACGCGAACCCGGAAGGAACACTGGTTAACATGTCAGCTGTGTCAGCAGTGTGCGGGCGCAGCGCTGACTTTGGACTTGATAAAACACAGTGGACAAACACCAGCAGGTGATATGGCTCCCGAAATCCTCACGGACTGTGTAATATTTTGCATTTCATTTGAAAATCAAGGTCCCAGAGTCTGGAGGAAGAGTGGAGCGCAACACAAAATCCAAGTTGAATAAGGTCCAGTGTGAAGTTTCCACAGTTCGTGATGATTTGGGAAGCCATGTCATCTGCTAGTGTTGGTCCACTGTGTTTTATCAAGTCCAAAGTCAGTGCAGCCCTCTACCAGGAAATTCTAGACCACTTCATGCTTCCCTCTGCTGACCAGCTTTATGGAGATGCTGATTTCATTTTCCAGCATGACTTGGCACCTGCCCACACTGCCAAAAGTATCAATACCTGGTTTAATGATCATGGTATCCCTGTGATTGATTGCCCAGCAAACTCGCCTGACCTTAACCCCATAGAGGATCTGTGGGATATTATCAAGAGGACAATGAGAGACATCAGACCCAAACAATGCAGATGAACTGAAGGCAGCTATAAAAGCAACCTGGTCTTCCATAACACCTCAGCAGTGCCACAGGCTGATCGCCTCCATGCCACACTGCATTGATGTAGTATTTCCTGCAAAAGGAGCCACGACCAAGTATTGAGTGCATACTACAGTGTACATTGTTCTTATATTATATTCTAATTTTCTGAGATACTGAAACTAGCTGCAAGCCATAATCCTCAAAATTAAAAAGAAAGAAATGCTTGAAATATATCACTGTGTGTGTGTAATGCATCAATATAAAATATATGAGTTTCACTTTTTGAATTGAATTACTAAAATAAATTAACTTGTCGATATTCTATTTTTTGGGATGCACCTGTATTGCTGAAGAACAAACATACAACTCACTCTTGTGTCCAAATGTATACAGTAAACCCCCGCTCCATCGCGGTTCAGTTTTTGCGGTCCCGGTATATTGCGTTTTTTTGTAATATTATTTTACTATATAAATCATTAAAAATGAAATATTTTTGTGTTTTCCATAGCTCTTGCTATGTCTCTCAGTATCTTATGTGTTTAAATGAGTTTCTATTGTTTTAAAAGTGTGTTTAAAGACCTTAAAATGCTTTTGCACGTACAGTGACAGTAAAAAAAAACATGCCTACAATGCATTTTAATAGGGTTTTTCTATTTCACTGATTTTCACTTTCGTGGCTGGGTCCGGAACATAACCCCCGCAATGGAGGGGGGTTTACTGTACACTGAAGAAGAAAAATAAAAAATAAACAAAAGGAATGAAAAAACAAACTGCATACTAATAGATTTCCATACTACAATGACAATCACAGATAGTCTCAATGCACTTTTCATTATACTTTGTAAGGGAAAGCCAGTCATAGGCAGCCAATGTGAGAAGGAGAGATATGACGCACATCACTAGAGCCAGTTCTCAGAATATTATCCAACAAGGATTTCACTCCAAATGCTTATCTGCCAAGCAACACAAAGTCCAACCAATATGAAACTTTTTCCCATATGCCTAATCCACATGGATGCCATAAATAATGACTAAGTTACTCTAAAATGTTTATATGTATATTGTCTTACAATATTTAAGCAGTGCCTAGCAATTACACAACATATGAAACAGTATAGCATCTACTGCATCGCACAATATTTACACGTGTATGCCTACAAAATGCGAAATCCCGTAAACCATTATAAGTCTCCTAAGGAAACATCCTTGCCTTAAGAGGCTGCTACCAAGATCCACATTGACAATTTTAATGGCTGAAAACGGTTTTAGAAGAGTGTTCCCTTTATACTGCAGCTCTGAGCATTTTCTCGGGTTTATAAATTGTCAACTAAAGAAGATGGTCATTGACAGACTTTGCCAGTTTACAGATTTTTTTTTTTTTTATTATATGATTCACATGTAAGTGATACCAAACGGTACACTGAAATACAGGGATTTATTCATTACTTTTCAAAAGGGAAATGGTGAGAGGATACTACTTGTTTAGGAGAACCTTTTTTCAATTTTGCCAATTTATTTTACTTCATTTTCACAATATAACTTATGTGTCAAATTTTAGGATTGCCACAGAAACAAACATAGTACTTTCTCTGATACATTATCATGACTACTAGAAACACCTACAACTCCTGCAATGGAAAAACGTGAGAGATAATTTGGAGATAATGTTATCGGTCATTGACATGGAGGGTCAAGCCAAATGGCAATCATCAAAGGTTCAATGATAAAAAAAACATACAGTTCTATGAGGTCACCGGAACATGCTGGTCAGGGTCCCTGACATGACATGAGGTCAGGGAAAATTATCACCTTGTAACAGTTACTAACAGGGACCAAAGAAAATGTCATTATTCGCTCTGCAGCAAAAGTGCAAGGTCGACATATTGGATCAGGGCCTCCTCCCCCCTGTAAAATTAAAAGCTATACATAATGCAGGGGCTAAAGTGTACATGGAAGGAAAAAGTTAGAATACAAACCTTATCCATCCAGCGAGATTCCTGGGAAACAATGAGTACCACAAATCTAACAAGAACACATTCCAGTCCAGTGTAAGAGTGTCTTCTCGTCAGATTTGGGATTCTCATTTTTCCCATCACTTACTCTAGAACAATCCAGAGTGCCACCACTACCTGTACCACCCTGTCTACATGCTATGGAACCAACTTTCTTTTCCATAGAATGTTTTTGGGTCCAAGCCAGCTCAACTTAAAAAAGTTTCTGCAAAATTTGCTGTGTGCCCAAATTAATGCAGAGAAAATGATTTTTGGAGAGTACAAAAAAAATTATAATTTAGTCTTGGAGGACAGAGCTCTGCTTAAGAGAACCATGGAGTAGAATTCCCAAAGCAGTACTACCAGAAAATCATATTACCTCTCCTAAAGTAGAACTAAAAGGCAAAACTTTATTTTCTCCCTCATTTTGGATAGAGTAATGGTCTCTAGTTATACTTTAAAGAATGCGGTCAACCCCCCTTGTAGAATTTATCAATGGATGATCACATGGCCACTCTACAACTGAGGCCTGATGGTAGAAAGTTAAGGATACACTTACTGCCCTGGTAGAAGGTTACTGGAAATGGTAGTTCTCAGTGCTTGAAGGCATTTACTTTTACAATGGTATGCCATATTCAGTGTGAGATTGCAGCAATCAACTCTGCAAGCCCTTTATGTGGGCCCACTACAACCACAAACAGGTAGTCTGTCCTATGAAACCTGCCTGTGACATTCAAGTACACCCTAATCACTCTGACAACATCTAAAGAGCATTGGGCTTGGACACAGGATAGACTTCATCCTTATGCAGCACCAAATATGCAGATTTGCAGGACAACGCAGCAGTTTCCAATAACCTGCATGCCAACGTGATGGCCACTAGAAAAGCCACTTTCTGGGACAATGCCAGCAGTGGAAACTCTCTGGGCGGTTTTTGTAAAACCAACACTACTATATTCAGGGCCCACAACAACAAAAATGATCTCACAGAAGGAGCGATGTGCATAATTCCCTGAATTAATTTGCCAACCTGTTTGACCAGTTGGACTCTATCCTGAATTCGTGGATTTTGACATAAAATGTTCAAAGCTTTGGGATCCAAGACCAGTCCTATCTCGCCATTTTTGGGCATCAAATGGTTTGTGTAAACCACTGAAACCTTTCTGCAGTAGCTACTGGTTCATAAATCCATGAGAGTGTGATGCAAGCCTGCTAACTATTCAGGAGAGGAAACACAGGTGGGGTGTGATAAAACTTCTGTGAAGGGGGTGTACAAAATGATTTGTACCTCGAAGATACTAACTCTCACACCCATTTGTCTGACACATGGGCTAGCCACTCCTTTAAATGTTAGAAGTTGCCCCTACATTGAGCTGGAGAGATAGGGACAAAACTCTGATGGAGGTAAAAAATAACCCTTAATTCTTATATATTATGTGTATAATATATATTTACAAGTCCATTAATGGGATGCACTCTCTGCAGAGTGTTTCTTTTTGGACATTAATTAACACATATTACCATTTCTATCTCTAAATGGTTTATGGGATATATAAATAATATAGACTCCTCTGTTAATCTTTTCCTTTGGATACAGATATAATCATCAGCTATCCTTTATATGGGACAGCTACAGGGCCACCATCCACTAGGCATTGATGTCTGTAATGCTACATTCTCCTACAGAAATCAGTCTGAAATAAATATGATGACAATGTTATTCAACATAAGGTAACTTACCATTCACATAGAGATATAATTTGGCTGTTTTTGTTCGTGATTATTCGAGCAAAGATTTTAATGATGAATGATTCGTAGATATATATATTTTTTTGTAAACTAATGGATATATCCATTACTAAAATACAATACACATTATGTAAATTCGTTTTTCCATGGATGTTACAAGCATTATGGATATGTTTACATCTATATATACATCTTTACTGGTTTAGTATCTCTATTGTAATTCTTCCACTTACAGAATGAATCAGACCCCAAGTGTGACAGGTCCTGTGTCCTAATTGTTGGACCCCTTGTGGAGCTGGGGCCCCTCTTCCTTTCTGCCGCCTGCACATTCCACCCTGATCTCTATCATCTCCCTTCCAATTTCTGGGGGGTGTGAGAGGTGGGCGTGACCCTGATCTAGAAGTCCTCTGACCTACCTCTCCCTGATGTGCTGCAACTCATTTTTAATGCAAGCGACTATCTATGCACCTGTGACCATATTTAGGGTATGTCTATAATGTTATAATTTGTTAGTCATAGACCCCATTCATTTTGAGGTCTTTATATTAATTGAACTGTACATATAATATGTATTTTAATATATGTATTCTTATCCTAGACACCCTATAGTGGATCATTGTTATAAAGACCCCTGAAGAAGAGCAAACATACGCAGTTATTGAAATATCGAAACGCGTTGGGTCTCTTTGGCCCACCAAAGGTCTTCTCCTGCTTCACATGGCCACATTTCCTTTGCATTATTAGTCGCTTCACCTTTGTTTTATACGAGAACCTATATGTGATGTTTGTACTTTTCAATATTTGTATCAATAAATTATCAATTTTTTACAAATGAGCAGTTGCCCGTTATAGTCCCAATTAGGGGTTTTTTCCTGCTTGCTACTATGTTTAATGTAGGGATGAGGGCAAACTGACTCTTGGACTCTCTTCTAGACTCAACCATTTGTTTCACTTAGGGACAAAACGCGGTGCTTGTCACGTGAAGGGGTAGGGAAGCTGGAATCCCTTGTCACAACTTCCTTCCTCCAAAACATTGGTGTATGAGCTGAAAAGGTTTGTAACAAGAATCCTTGGCTTGCTATGGGTGCCCACACAGAAAATGAAGAGCCAAAAAAGCCAGCGGTGAACCCCAGAAGTTCCAGAAGGGTTCGGACCACTCAAGTATCATTACACAGAGCAGGTAAGAATAACTTTTTTTTAATAATTAAAATAAACAAACCTTTAAAACAATTTTAATACATAAAGAACACAAAAGGTTTTACCTGCATTATGTGACTTCTACAGATCCTATTTATACAAAAAAATAAAAGGGGGGCTACATCTCCCACACACACACATATACATATGCAGTGGGATAAATATTTAATCCTCTGCGGATCAAACTTACAAAGACGTAAAGAGTCTATAATTGTTATCATAGATGTATTTTAAATGATAGAGACAGAATATCACCAAATATCCAGAAAAAACACGTAATACAAATGTTATAAATTGAGTTGTAGTTCAGTGAGCAAGATAAGTATTCAATCCTCTATTAATTTGGGCTCCCACAGAATGGCTACAGTATGTGCTCATGTGGTACACAGATTAGTCCTGTCAATTTAAGAAGGTGCTAACGACAACTCATTATGTGTATAAAAGACACCTGTCCACTTTCTTCCATTCAAACCTCACCATCATGGGTAAGACCAAAGGACTTCAGTGCAGATCCACGCTGGTGCGATGCGGGAACCCTGCAAATCCACTGTGGGTACCCTCATTGCACCTGACTCGCAGACAGTTCACAGATACAGATGTATTTGATGTACCATCAAATACATCTGTAGGCAGACCAGGCTTGTGTACTTTGGGGTATATTTAGAAAAGAATTGCTGTGCGATTTTCTCAAGCATTCGCATAGACGTAATAAATCCCCACGATCTGTCTACTGCATTTTATTCTTATGGTCATCAGCTACATCTAGTGGCCAATAGTGCAGAATTTTCCTAATACCTCAATCAGAATTATGGCCAAAAAGCAAAAAGCGTATTTTGATTGGTTTGCGCAAAAGTTATTGTGTTTACTAACTAAGAGAAAGATTTTTGTAATTTTTATTGTTTTTTTTTTTTAACGAGTAATGGCGACGATCGGCGATTTTTATTGCGGGACTGCGACATTGCGGCAGACAGATCGGACCCTTGACTGACATTTTTGACACTTTTGGGGGTATCAGTGACATTACTACAGTAATCAGTGCTATACATATGCACTGTAACTGTAAAAATGACACTGGCAGGGAAGGGGTTAACTTTATTTGAGAAGGAGGGGTTAAAGTGTGGCTGTGTGTGTAACTGCAGAGAAATATGATCCTGCATAGCAGGACCGTATGATCTCTGCACTTACACAAGGGAGAATGACAGGCGGCTTTGTTTACATTAGCCGCCTGCCTTATTCCCACTGTACCGGACGATCGCGAGTGACCGGCGGACATCGGGTCCGCCGCTCACGCGGGGGGTCCGTGAACGAGCGGTAGCGCGCCTCCAGCGGCATGCGCTTGCCCCCTAGAGCCTCACAGGCTAGCGACGTAGTACTACGTTGCTTTGCCTGTGAGAGGCTGACTGCTGACGTAAATAGCAAGAGGTTAAAGCTGGCCATGGATCAAAATTACACCGGTTCAGCAGGAACCAGACAAATTTAGATCCATATATGGGCAGGTTGGTTGTACAGGAGTCGATCTACCAATTGACTTTAGCACAACCAACCTGTTGAAAAAAATTTCTGCATGGTCAATGCCACCGGCTATAGCGGACAGTGCTGATCTTAGTATTTTGATGGCGGGGAACTATCCCCACTGTCAGAATACAAAACCTCAGCAGGAGCTAGTCCCTTATCCATATTGAGTGTGTGGATGGGGGAAATTGAGAGTTTTTTTTCATTTAACCCGCTGCGCTGGCTAAACAAAAATAAAATGATTCTATGGCTTTAGTCTTTGACAACGGTCAACCGAACACTTATTTTTTTATTGCCAGTAGGGAGATTCCCCCACACACTAACAGAGGATCTAACCCTTCACCAGACTTTCCAAAATAAAACAAAAAAAGAAGTTTCCCTTTACATGCTTGTTAAGATCTTGGAATTAGTAATTTAAGGGGACTCATTTTTTTCAGTGTTCAGTGAACTAGCAAGTATTGCTACTATTCAGCATGCAAAGCTTTTGCTTTTTATCATTTGTAGGTTCACAGTGAATACACCAACTCAAACATGGCCTAGGTTACTGGTTATGTTACAGAAATAGTACTGACTTTGTTGAATCCCACTACTCTACTACATATCCAAGAGTGCAAACTGTACTGTTTTCAAGTTTTTATTGCATCTTAGAGCATATTTATGTAGTAGAAATGAACTTTAGTCTTTTAAAACGATTTTAACTGATTACAGTCTCACTGCTAGTTAAAGGAAAAGCCAAGTTTTGTTAAAAATTAATACAACAGATTTGCAAAAAAAAAAAAAAAAAAAAAAGCCACTTTGTACACTAGCTTTATTGAAATTGCCCTTATACCTGTATTTCATTATGGAGCCAAGTGAATTAAAAAAAAAAAAAAAAAAAAAAAAAAAGTGTTTTGTGTTCTTGTAGAGACCTATGTAAGAAAAACACAAGTCTCTGCACATGGTGTCCACAAGCCGAAAATATTGTACACAAGACAATTCTGCGCATTTTTGCATCAGTTTTTATGCACATACAGTATTGCCTATATACAGTATATATTTTTATGCTATTAAAAAGACCTTATATATTCTTGGACCACATACGTGCCTTTACATTTTCAATAGATTACTGGTGTAACATGAGACATGCTAGAGACAATGTCTGGACACAATGCTGTCTAAAGCCCCGTACACACGTACCGATTGTCGGCCGCAAATATTCGGCCGCTGACCGATCGGCCGATTGTAGGCTTGTTAGTATGATGCTTCCGACAGCTGACAGCGCATTTTCGGCTGAACAGAATCTGTCCTGCAGGCATTA
The DNA here is from genome assembly GCF_965119305.1 of Pelophylax lessonae. Taxonomy (NCBI): domain Eukaryota; kingdom Metazoa; phylum Chordata; class Amphibia; order Anura; family Ranidae; genus Pelophylax; species Pelophylax lessonae. The sequence goes on from NC_138773.1 coordinate 158,785,789, forward strand.
AAATTTTTGTACGCAGACAACAGAACGGCCGATTGTTTGCCAGTCAGCACAGATTTCGGCCGACAGACAGCAGATTTGCAAGACTGGGCATGCCTAAAAGAAAAAACACACGGAAAGTTAACCATCACATGACATCACTTCTGCAGTCGGCTGTTGTTGGCCGACAAAATTCGTGTGCAGTCTTTTGCAGTTTTCAACAGCCCTGGACAAAAGACGGCCGATCGTTCGGCCGACGATCGGTACGTGTGTACGGGGCTTTACCCATAGAACTTTATGAGGGTGCCTTTTAGCAAGCTTCCTACATCTAAGAAAAAAACTGCAACTAAGTCAAAATATAAGAAAATACCCTATTATATTGTCAAAAGTATTTGGATGCCTGCCTTTACACGCACATGAACTTAAATGGCATCCCAGGCTCATCCCAGTCTTGGTCCATAGGGTTTAATGTTGAGTTGGCCCACCCTTTGCAGCTATAACAGTTTCAACTCTTCTGGGAAGGCTGTCCACAAGGTTTTAGGAGTGTGTCTATGGCAGGGGTGGGGAACCTTTTTTCTGCCAAGGGCCATTTGGGTATTTATAAAACCATTTGGGGGCCGTACAAAATTATCACCTTAAAAATTAGCCTGTTATATTTGGTCAAACATTTGATTAACTCACCCCTAATGTGATGGCTGCAACTGCTCCTCTTTGGTGAGGTGTGTGATGTTAGCTGGTATTCATGATGTTGCTGCTCACAACAGATTTTCCAGGTTTGCATCGGTCAGTCTGGAGCGCAGTCAACTTTTTTGCGGTGGTAAGTTTTGAAAAGAACTGCTGGTGAGTATAGCTGGCTGGTATTGCTGTGGGTACTGCTGGCTCAGGCTGGTACTGCTGGCTTGTACTGTGCTGGGAGTACTGCTGGCTGGTACTGCTGGCTCAGGCCGATACTGCTGTGGGTACTGCTGGCTGGTACTGCTGTGGGTACTGCTGGCTCAGGCTGGAACTGCTGTGGGTACTGCTGGCTCAGGCTGGTACTGATGGCTGGTACTGTGCTGTGGGTACTGCTGGCTCGGACTGGTACTGTTGGCTGATACTGCTGGATGGTACTGCTGGCTGGTATTGCTGTGGGTACTGGTGGCTCAGGCTGGTACTGTGCTGTAGGTACTGCTGTAGGTACTGCTGACTCTGGCTGGTACTGCTGTGGGTACTGCTAGCTCTGGCTAGTACTGCTGGTTCTGCTGTGGGTACTGCTGGTTCTGGCTGGTACTGCTGTGTGTACTGCTGCGAGTACTGCTGGCTCTGGCTGGTACTGCTGGTTCTGGCTAGTACTGCTGTGTGTACTGCTGGTACTGCTGTGCGTACTGCTGGTACTGCTGCGAGTACTGCTGGTACTGCTGCGAGTACTGCTGGTACTGCTGCGAGTACTGCTGGCTCTGTCTGGTACTGCTGTGTGTGCTGCTGGCGGGAAATGCTGGCTAGGAGAAGTGTAGCAGCGCCCCGCTGGAGGAGGAGGTGATGTTTCCTGTATTGGTCACAGGCGGAGTGCATTTGATATCACTCCGCCTGTGACTCACTCAGACTGTCATAACAGAGCAGGAACTATACAGGAAGCATCGGCTCCATTCTGACAGATCAGCTGAGAGACACAGACTCAGCTGCATGGGGGACCGGACCAGATGACTTCGGGGGCCGCATACGGCCCCCGAACCATAGGTTCCCCACCCCTGGTCTATGGGAAAGATTGCCCATTCTACCAGAAGCGCATTTGTGAAGTCAATGATGTTTGACGAGAAGGCCTGGCTCACAGTCTTCACTCTAATTCACAGCAAAGGTGTTCTATCTGGTTGAGGTAAGGACTCTGTGCAGGCCAGCCCTGTTCCTCCACCCCAAACTCGCTCATCCATGTCTTTATGGACATTGCTTCGTACACTGGTTCAAATCATTTGGTGGAGGGGGGATTATGGTGTGGGGTTGAACTTGGCCCCTTAGTTCAAGTGAAGGAAACTCTGAAGGCGTCAGCATACCAAGACACTTTTGAACAATTTGGGGATGGCCCCTTCGGGTTTCAACATGAATGCACACCAGTGCACAAAGCAAGCAGGCCTTTTTGTCCAACATCAGTGCCTGACAAATGCACTTCTGAAAAGAATGGTCAAAAATTCCCATACACACTTCTAAACCTTGTGGACAGCCTTCCCAGAAGAGTTGAAGCTGTTATAGCTGAAAAAGGGTGGGTCAACTCAATATTGAACCCTACGGACTAGGACGCCATTAAAATGTATGTGCATGTAAAGGCAGGTGTCCCGATATTTTGACAATATAGTGTCTATGGACCACAGCTAAAATCATATATTTTTTCCCCACACAGGTACCCCTTCCCGAGTTACAAGATATAGAAAAACAGGACTGTGTACCACAAAATTGTCTCAATAAAGGTTTCGTAATAAAAAATGGATTTTTAATTCATACTTACCTGTAAAATCCATTTCTTGAAGTACATCACGGGACACAGAGCCATTAATCATAACATATGGGTTATATAGCCACCTATACGTAGGTGAAGGACACTGTCAACCAATCAGAATTGATGACCCCCTATATAAACCCTGCCACACAGGAAGTACCTCAGTTTTGTAGCAAGCAATAAAAGATCCCATAGAAGAGGGGAGGGACCTCTGTGTCCTGTAATTTACTTCAAGAAATGGATTTTACAGGTAAGTATGAATTAAAAATCTATTTTTCTTTTCATACATCACGGGACACAGAGCCATAATCATAAAATATGGGATGTCCCAAAGCAATGCAACGGAGGGGAGAGGGACACCAAAAAAAAAAAAAACAGCTGACCCTTAACAGAAGGATTACACCGCCGCCTGCAGTAGGCTGCGGCCAAAAGACTCCTCCTGGGTCCCAACATCCACTATATAGAAACGAGTTAATGTATGCACCGACGACCAGGTCGCGGCCTTGCAAATCTGAACCATAGAGGCTTGATGGCGATGTGCCCAAGAGGCACCTACTCCTCTGGAAGAATGTGCCTTTACAGGAAAAGGTGGAACCTTTCCTACTAAACGATATGCCTGGGTAATAAACTGGCGAATCAAACTGGAAATCGAAGATTTAGATGCTGCTAACCCCCTTCTGGCAGCACAAACAAGCTCTCGGTCTTACGAATCTGAGCGGTTTACTGTAAATAAAATTTAAGTGCATGAATTACATCAAGAGAATGCAATAACCTTTCCTCCTCTGAGTGAGGATCTGGAAAAAAAGAAGATAGTTTAATGTCCTGATTCAAATGAAAGGCAGAAACTACCTTGGGCAAAAAATCTGGGTGAGGACGTAAAATCACCCTATCTTGATAAAATATCAAGAATGGCTCTTTACAAGAGCTGCTAGTTCCGATACCCTTCTAGCCGAAGTTATCGCAATCAAAAAGACCAGTCTCTCGGTCAAAAGAACCAGGGGAACCTGCCCCAGAGGTTCAAAATGCTGTTTTTGCAAAACTGCCAACACCAAATTTAAGTCCCAAGGATACAACGGTGGCTTCACTGGTGGAAGCAAACGCACTATTCCCCGGGACGAAGGTTTGAACCAATGAATGGGAAGCAATCGGTTCCTGGAAAAAGACAGATAAAGCTGAAATCTGCCCCTTAATCATGCTCAGGGCTAATTTCATATCTACCCCTGCTAGGAAGGTTAGAATTCTCCTGATATACGTGCAGGGATGCCCATATTTAGGATTTCTATTTCTAGAGACTGGCTTCCTGGCGATTATCAGTGTATGAACTGCGGGGCCGACACACCCTGCTCTTCCATGATTAGGGCTTCAATAGCCAAGCCTTAAAGTATAGAGAGAGTCTGTACACCAGGGTGGAATATCGGACCTTGAGAGAGCAAGCCTGGATGCAGTCCAAGGACCCAGGGCCTTATCGCTGCCAAGCTGGAGCTACGAGAATTACTGGTTTCCCCTCCAGCTGGATCCTGCGCAACAAATTCGATATCAGCTGTACCGGATGCAAGGTATAGATCAGGGAATACTCCTCCCAAGGAGTCACCAAAGCATCCCCTCCGCCTGCGAGTGGATCCCTGGTCCTGGACACAAATCTCTCCAATTTGTTGTTGAACCTGGATGCCAACAGATCTACATCTGGGACACCCCAGCGTAGGCAGATAAATTGAAAAAACTGGATTTTTTTACTTACCGTAAAATCCTTTTCTCTTAAGTTCATTGACGGACGCAGTTCTCTCTGATTCATATCATTAGGGTTATACTGCCCCCTACAGGAGTAGGACACTAGGCAGGGAAAAGTTCTGGCTACGCCTATGGGCAGTCCCAGAGAGTACACCCTCTCTCTCTATATGGCAAAAAACCCAGGAAGCACTAGGCCCAAGTAGAAAGCGCCGAAACAGGGAAAGTTAGGACCTGACCCATAAATGAAGAAGACTGCACCACCGACAGTCCGATTCACCTGGAAATAGTCACAGCAGGCACAGGCAGCCCTGTCCTTGGGCAATCTGTGAGCACAGAGAGCGAACCCGACTATGGGAAGACTCAGTAGTCGCCAAGTTCTCCTCGAGTGCCCGAACTCCATCCAGAGTATGCAGCGCACATTCCGTAGGATGAGGGGGCTCAGGACACAAGATGGCAACACAATGGCCCCGTGCAAGTGAACACTAGAAACCACCTTCAGAGGGAAGGACGGATCCGGACAAAGTACCACCTGGCCCCATGAACCAACAGATAGGGAGAATGACAGGACAATGACAGGACAATGTCGACAGTGCCAACACCCCGTGTGCAGAGTGACAGCAACCAAGGCCACCTTCTGCAATAAGGTAAGAAGGGGATACCCACGATACTCGCAAAGGAGGGTCTGGAAGAACCGACTGCACCAACCAAGGTCCCCAGTTGGCGACGGAGGTTGCACCGGAAGAACCAAGTTTCGCACCCCCCGGAAAAAGTTACACACCAGGGAATGGGCGGCCAACGGCCTGTGGAATAAAAATGATCAAAGCCGAAATATGACCCTTGACAGTACTCAAGGCCAACTTTTGATCAATCCCCCCATTGAAGGAAGCCAAGATCCGGCCACTGAGCAAGAGCGAGGGGGAGCCCAAGAAGACTCACACCACGCAATACGCGACTTTCTCATATGATGAAAAAAATCATCATAGAAGATGCCTCCCACGCTTTACGCAGGGTGGGAATCACCGAAGCAGACAACCCCCTGTCCTTTGACACCTGGCTTACAACAGCCAAGCCGGCAAGTTGTCGAACGTAAAGCCGGACGGGAGATCGGCCCCGGAGAGAAGAAACCCAAGGAGAGTCAGCGGCAAGCCTGACCAGGTCGGCGTACAAAACTCAGCGAGGCCAGTCCCGAGCCACGAGAATGACCGAAATCCCTGCCGCCTCGATCCTGCGAAGGATTCTTGGCAGCAACAGGAGAGGAGGAAAGGCAGAAAGCAGCTGACACTGACCTTGGCCCATCGGCGAGCACTCTCGCATGACCATGCCGGCTTAAGCCTTGCACAGGTGACCACGCCAAACATCTCAGCATTGAACATGTTGAACCTAGCGAATGTTCTTGCCCAAGAGAGAACCCATGAGGCCACCATTGCACCCGCGAGAGGGTCCCGGGAGCGGGCCATGACCTCTGCACTATCCTGTAGATGCGTTGCCAACAGACCCACGTCCTGAGTGCCCCCAAACGAAGCCACAACTGGTGGAACGACTGCGGATGAAGGGACCATTGCCCTGTATCCAGGGCCAGTCGACTGAGGCAAACCGCCCACCAATTGTGTTGTTTCCCCCCTAGAAGGGGAACAGCGGATAGAGCCGGAAAACAAGGCACTCTGCCCAACGAAGAAACATCACTTCCAAGGCAGCAAGGACACTTTTGGTGCCCCCATGGTGAATGACACAAGCCCCGGTCTCAGCGTAGTCAATTGAAAGTGCACCGGACAGCTGCAGGTGCCCAATCCAGTGAACTAGACAAAGCTGGATCGCTCTCAGCCCCAGGACAATAAGCAGCAACCTGGATCCTCCAGGGACCATACTCCCGAAGCAGAAAACCTGCAGAAGACTCCTCCCCACCCGGACAAGCTTGCATCCGAGGTGACAATTGTCCAGTAGACAGGGAGGAAGGATTCCAGAGCAAGACTCCCTGGGCACCCAGCCCAGCCGGATCTGCAAGTCCAGAGAGTTTAGATTTCAGTCGCCTTCGAGAAGGAGTGCCTCCTGGGGGATCCCCAGAGGGATTGAGCGAAAGGGACCGTCTTGAAAAACAACACCATCAGTCCTAGAACTTGCATGCAGGTCCAAAAGGGAAGACCATGTGCGGAACAGCAACAGTCGACCGCAGTCTAAAGTTCCAAGAGTTTTGACCCCGGAGGGAGAAACACCCTGACCGAGTCCAAAGTCAGACTCAAAGTCCAGTCTCATGGAAAGGACCAGGGATGATTTCTGAAGGTTCAGAACCCACCAGTGTTCCCACGGTGACAACCAACTTCGTTGTCAGCACCGTAGGGGACTCCAAAAACGGAGAAGCAGAGCGGCCAGGAAACCAGGGCCGATACGCCCCACTGCCGCAACAGCGCCAGGACCGGAGCCAACACCATCGTGAAGACCCTAGTAGCATAAGCGAGACCAAAGGGTAATGCCACAAACCAAGAGATCCTTCCCCACGGCAAAAAATTGAGAACCCGTAGCTATCCAGAACATAACGGGACGTGAAGGTAGGCAGCTAGATGTCTATGGAGGCCAGGAAGCCCCCTGGTGTAGAGAAGCCACCACCGTGCGAACCAATACCAACTTGAATTTGTGATCTGCACAGAACCAACAAAGGACCAGTAGGCCCAGCTTGTTGAACCAGAGCCTGAACTGCCCCACAGAGCGCCTGTAAGCGATCCGGAGACAGCCGTACATTGGAAGGTTAAAACCTTACCGGAAATAACCGGATCGAAACTTGATCTTGCAACTGGAACGCATGACCTCCTGAACCCAGTCAGCCTGGGATCCGGGCCAGCCGCAGGTCCTCGACCCCCTAGATGGGAGAGGAAGCACCCAGGGCAGCGCCAAACAGGCGATCCCCCTGAAAAGGGAGATCCATTAAGACCTTCTTAGAAGTTTGAGCCACAGACCAACACTCTGGTCAAGTAGACTCTGGTCAACCACCACCAAAAAAGACAAGGTGTTATACAAGGGAGCCTCGACCAGCGCGGCATTGCAAACAAAATGCAGCCCCTGCGCCAGCTGGTCGACCAGCTTTCCCAGGGCAAGAGGGACATGCCCCACACCAAATTGCGGTGTTGGGACTCCGTCCATCAGGCAGAGTATGCGTGGCAAGGGCAAACAAACACTGTTCCCAGTGCAGCTACGCCAGGGAGCACAGAGCGCAGGCCACAGCACGCACCATCCTATTCCCTAAGTCCTTAAAGGACGGGGATTCCTCCACCAGAACAACTGTAGTCCCATTCAGCTAGAGACCGTACGTCCATCAAAAGGCGGAAACAGTCCTCTGTACCAGAGACTCCCCCAAAAGGGCAATGGCTAATGGCCACTTAGACACCCCAGGGGAACGTCTCAGACGGTCCTCTTCTACATGAGCAGCCAGCAAAATGAGCAGCTCCAGGTGGCATGCGAGTGCCAGATGCCACCTGCGCCCTAGGCGTAGCTGCCGCTGCGACCCCCAAATTGCAGGGTGCCACGCACCGAAAGCGCACAGTGCCTCCACCAGCGCCTGTCACGGCAGGGCAGGTGGAAATGTTATCCTCATAATCCGAGAGGAGACAAAGGACGCAAGGTAACAGACCCGGCAGGGAGGCCCACATCTGCGGGGGCTGAGCCAGACTCCACCCCCCGGGCACAAATGCGTCCAGAACTGCCGAAAAGACAGACGGAAAGTGGAGGTACGGAAGGCCCTGCGGCCTCCGTGAGGGGGTCAGGTGGGAAAAAATGGCCTGCAGGGCCCATACTGAACCTAAGGAACCCGTCAGAAACTTTAAAAGAAAAAAAATGAAATAATGACATTTTTTTATTTAAAAACGGCCCCACAGCGCTACAGCGCCCCTCGGAGGTCGGGCACGTGCTAACGGGCCCCCACAGAGAGGGAGAGACCACCCTCAAGGCTCACTGTCCTTCAGGCACTCCAACCGGCTTTCACTGCAAAAAATCTCCAGCAAAATGGCCGAAAACGGGTGTACCAAGATGGCCGCCTCCATAGAAGCAGACAGAGGCTGCAACAAAATGGCGGCCCCACCCAAAAAACGCGGCAATCAGGGACCCCCCCCCCATGGCCATCCGTACTCTCCACTTTAGGAGAACCCCAGCAAGCCCCCCCCCGCACGATCATTGAGCACCGCGGACAGCGAACTCGCCCGGCCCCACATGCGGCCTGTTCACTAGGCCCCAGGCTCAGGTAGGCCCAAACAGTCCCCCACGTGGGGGGGGGGGTCACAATAGGACAGAGGGAAACCCAGGAGTGCGAGGGTCCGACCGTCCCAGGGAGAGGGCCCGCGTCCACCCCAAAATCCACCAGGGAGGGGGGGGGGGAAGACACATTTATTCACCACACAAGGAACACAGGCGGACGCCATCTCTGACTGGACCCCACGCCACCGGAGTAGGGGGCTGTCGGCCAAATAGGAACGCTGCAACATCAGCCTAGACCCTGTCGTGTGCGTCCTGGCGAGACGTTTAACTCGCTGGGCCAGTCAGTGGGACTATGTCACTATGTCACTATGTCACGGCTGACCCAGCGTGGAACTAAGGCCTGCACGTGCTCGCTGGCCAGACTGGGGTGACCACTGGATATGGGGGTCCAGTCTGTCGCCCCGCTCGGCATAATTGTTTGAAGATCTCACAGGAAAAAAGTTCCGGAAAAAAAAAAAGCTAGCTAAAAATTCTACATAAAAAAATACTTTTATGCCAGGACCAGAGATCCCAGCAAGGAACTAGGTCCTCACTCCTTACTAGGCAGAAAAAAACTGACATCCTATGCAGGAAGAGAGAGTGTGTACCCTCTGGGACTGCCCAAAGGCGTAACCAGAACTTTTTCCTGCCTAGTGTCCTACTCCTGTAGGGGGCAGTATAACCCTACTGATATGAATCAGAGAGAACTGCGTTCGCCAATGAAGGATAGAGAAATCTCGGAATTTAAAGGCCATTCCCCCGGAAACATCTGTTGACGGCTTAAGAAATCTGCCTGCCAGTTCTCTATTCCTGGAATGAACACTGCTGTCAGGCATGGCCCAAACGCCTCTGCCCAGGACAGGATAATATCCACCTCCTTCTGGGCTGATCGACTCCTCATGCCTCCTTGGTTGACATAAACCACAGCCGTAGCATTGTCGGATTGCACCCTGACAGGGTGACCCCGAAGTCTGGGCATCCAGAATTTCAGAGCCAGACTGACTGCACAAATTTCCAAAATATTGATGGGGAAAGAACTCTACCCAAGACCATTTCGCCTTGACAGTGGCTTCCTCCAGAACCGCTCCCCAGCCAGAGAAACTCGCATCTGTAGTCACCACCTTCCAGGTCACTGGAAGAAAGGATTTCCCCTTCTCCAGATTTCCGGTCAACAACCACCAATTCAGACTCTTGGTAGCAAAAATATGAACCGGTCCAAAGACTGAATTTTTCCGTTCCACGCAGACAGGACATGGAATGGAGCATAGGGAATTGCCTCGAATGTGGACACCATCTTTCCCAGTAAGATCATGCAAAGACGTATAGATGGATATCTCAGTCTTACTGAACCTGACCCTTCAGGTCTGAGACCCTTCTTGCTGGCAAGAAGATCTTTGCCTGCACCATGTCAACAACAAGCCCCAGGTATTCCAGACGCTGGACTGGCTGTAATGCTGACTTTGCCAAGTTCAGTATCCAACCCAGTCTGAAGGATATTTTGGCTTAGAGCCAACGCTGATTGATCTATTAATAATTGATCGTCTAGATATCCTATTATCGATATCCCTCGGGACCTTAGAACAGCCAATACTGGAGCGAAGACCTTTGTGAACACTCTTGGTGCTGTGGCCAACCCAAAGGGCAGGGCCACAAACTGGAAATGATGATTTCCAATCGCAAAATGAAGGAACCTTTGATGGGTCTGAAATATAGGCACATAAAGATATGCATCCTTGAGATCAATGAATGCTAGAAATTCCTCTCCCTGCAGGGAGGTTACGACCAAAATAATTGACTCCATATGGAAGGAATGAACGTTCAGAAACTGATTCAGCGCTTTAAGATCCAAAATAGGTCTCACATCCCCGTTTGGTTTGTGAATTATGAATAGGTTTGAGTAAAAACCCTTGAACCTTTCGTTTTCTGGAACCTCGGTTATCACCCTCTGAGCTCTCAGCTGGTCCAATGCTTGAAAGAGAGCTCTCTTTTAGGGGATCTGTTGGTATACTTGACCTCACAAACTGAGGATGCAGGAACACCCGAAATTCTAGCTTGTATCCCTAGTGAAAATGGTTGAGACAACCCAGTTGTCTTGAATTAACTCCACCCATGCCCCTGAGAACTGCAGGAGCCTTTCCCCCACCCAGGCAAATAGGGGCGCCCCTTCACTGAGAGGGTTCAGAGGAAAACTTGGCTGATCCCTGGGCCCAGGGCTTTTTGTGACCTTGCCCCAAAGGCTTGGGTCCTGATGCAGACGGTTGAGGCCGTCGCCACTGACTGAAACGGGAAGCACTGGTATTATGTGTGCTGGGGATCTTAAAAGGAAGGACTCCTGCTCTTCTTTACAGGTAGCAACGTACTCTCCCCCCCTCCCCCCCCCCAAAAATCTTTTGGATATACTTATCCAAATCATCACCAAAAAGGCATTCTCCCTGAAAGTAGAAGCTAGCCAGTAATTTTTTACATGGTAATTCCGCAGACCAGCTCTTTACCCAAAGGATTCTGCGCATATGCACTGTCATTAGAGCAAACCATGACATTTGCCTTATGGAGTCCGTAAGAGCATCTAATGCGAAATACAGAGTGCGAGGTAGATCTGACACAGACTCTTCAAAGACCTTTCAAAGACTGACACACTCCAATGGCTGCTACTGCTGGTTGTACTGCAGAACCTGCAACCGCAAAAGGAGGCTTTAAATAAAGGATCCCAACTTTTTAGCCGCTGATCTTTAAAAACCTGGGCATTATCCACAGGACAGGTTAGATTCTTGTTAACCGAAGAAACGGCTACATCCACAGTGGAAATTTTCCACCTCTTAGAAAACGTATCCTCCATAGGATAGAACAATGAAAACCTTTTAGGAGGAACAAACCTCCTATCCGGATGATCCCAGTCATACACTTCTTGCTCCAAGAGTGGATGCATTGGAAATGATCGAGGACTCTGAAGAGGGTGCAATGAGCCTATGGAGGAAAAAGTTTTCAGTAGTCTCTAAGGGCAGGAGTTTAAACTCAGCCCGGACCATCTCAGCAAGAGACTGGATAAACAATCTCTGGGATTGAGAGGCTGATAGGAGATTCATCTGACTCCCCGGAAGTGGAATTTTCAGCTTGACCTGCTATAGGGTCACCCTCAGCTACATCTTTCACATCCTCTGCTCAATCCTAAACTGATTCAGGGGGCAGCTCAGGAAAGGGGGATCTGCCCTGCTTCTTTCCTCCATGTGGTGTTGCAATCATGTCAGCAATCCTACCCTTTAGGCTGGCTAATGCCGATGCCAAATTGTCCTTGGCAACATAGGCTGTGGCAGGAGTACACACAGTAGCCAGTATGCCTGACAACCGTATTGGCTCAGATTGGCAAATTGCCCCTGGCTTATCAGGAGGAGTAGACACCGATGAAACGACTAGGACCTTCAGGGTCTGACGGTGGCATCATAGTGCCCTTTCCAACTGAACTCCCGTCAGCCCTTTTTCTAGCAGACATTGCCATCCACCACGCGGCGTACGCCTGTGTTTAAATGCAAAAATTCCCGCGTGCCTGCAAACAGGCGTACGCCATAGACACGCGACACGCGATTCAGCAGAGGCGAACATGCCGACGCTTTTGCGCCAGGGCAAACGCAACAAACAAATGGGGGAGAGAGCAGTTTAGGCTGAATCCTTACAGGAAAATCAACTCAGGGTAAGAAACTGTAACACTATGCATAAACCTGCTGCAATGCAATTACAAGCAGAAATACACTTGGCACAAGTTTCTGTAATCTTATTAAAGGGAACAGTGCATAAAATATTTACAATTTTCCAAGTTTTAAAGCAGTTGTATCCTCAAAAAACAAAAAAAAAAAACAAACCCTGCAGGACAAAGGCATAATGAGCTAGTATGCATCGCATACTAGCTCATTATGAAAACTAAGCCCTGACACCATCGCCTGGACACCGCTGGATCAGCTGAAATCTTCCCTCTGCGTCTCTTCCAGGTACTGAAAGAATCAGTGCTTCCACCTTAGCGAGTTCCCGCGCTGCAGCCAAGGGGGACACATCCTCCTGACCATCTGACTGCGAGTACAGGGATACCTCAGGGATGGGATTGTCCGTGGCGACCATATGACCATATCAGGCTCTGAATCAGAGGACTGAGAAGGCAGTGGCCGAGTCTAGGTAGCGACTTTTTTTTATCACAAAGTCCACCATATTTTTCAAACCTGCAGACAGACACGATAGACTGCGATCCAGATGGTCCGGCATGCGCCCAATAAAGTCTAAGGGGGAATTATTACCTTGGGACTCCATTTTGCAAGTTTTAGAAAAAAAAAAAAAAAAGAGTGCACTGCCCCTTTAAATCATGATCGCGGTCTGCACCGCTATACCGCGCTGCATCCGGAGTCCCCCTTAAAAGCTGGCAGGAGCAAAAGTGTGCCCGAGGAATACCCAAAGCAACAAAAACCCCTTACTTTATCACCTCTGAGAAGTAGCAGCTCTGTAGTGTATCGCCAGCATGAAAACGTCTGACAGGAAGTAACATATCACCACTAGAGGCCGCACACTGTCTGTGTAGCCTCAGGCTACAATAAAATGGTGCCAATAGTAAAGTATAGAAAGCTTAGGGAAAATAGCCACTGCCCTTACACAGAGAGAGCCTATGCCTACACTTAAAATGGCGGCTGGCAGCCTGTCATGCGGTCAGGACCCAGGCATGAGGCCCTGCCGGGAATCCACCTAAAGGGAACCCCCAGGACAAGGTAACATTTATTAAAACCCCTCCCAGGCGTCAGATACCGACTATAGCTCCCTAAGCTGGAGTCGGGAGGGCAGGGCCTGTCCTGATAGGCCTGGGGGATCTTTCAGAGAAACACAGCCCTGTTATCCCCAGGAGTGGGCCTACATCTCCCCTTCCGAGGGCTGTTTCCGGGACACAAGGGGCGTTGCATCACTCACCATACCATGGACCGGGTGGGCTCTGCTCCGAAGCAGCTCGCCTCCCACTCTGAGTGGGGGTGCTGCCAGCCAAACGAGGTACGCTGCGACTCAGGGCGTTCCAGGTCGATGCGTCCCGGCGAGGCATCCGCTCGCAGGCTCGTCCCCATCCACCAGGGCTCCGTCATGGCGAGGCCTGGGCGGACCACAACCTGCTCATGCTCGTTTGCCAGGCTGGGAGACCGTTAGGATCTAGATTATCCAGTGCGAAACCTCAGCCTGGCTGTTGCTTAGAGTTCACCAGGAAGATCCCACTGACATTAGCTAGCGATAGTGAGTAAAGATAAAAACAAACATTCTTAAAAATAAAAAACTGGAGACCGGTGTCCCAGCGGGAAACCTAGGTCCTATTCCTTAACTAGACAGCAAGAAACTGAGTTGAGAGCACAGTGTGTCTGGGGTTATGTCGAGAAGGACAGCCCCTATAGGCATGTTGAGTGAAAAGTTTTCACTGCCTAGTCTACTCCTGTAGATGGTGCATAACCCAATAGTGAAGAAGCATTGAGAGCTGCGTCTGTCTACTCTGGTAGTACTTCTTGCCCCCTGGAAGGTTTTTACCCCCTTCATGACCAAAGCATTTTTGGTACCAAGCACTTGGGGCCAATGTGTGCGTTTGCAATTGCACATCAGCACCAAAGAGCAGGGGCAGTTTAAATTTCGGTTTAATTTTATTAAAAAATTAAATATATTTTTTTTCACAAGGAATAAAAATCATCCATTGTGATAGCATGGGCCATAACAGGTCCTCTTTATTGAGAGATGTGGGGTCTTTTAGACCACATATCTGTCATCTGGCCTCCAAAGCCTCTGATTAAACCAAGATGGGTATGATCAGATGCTTGTTCAAGCGGGTAATAGTTTGTTTACGTCAGACCGAAACTGGAAGCAAAATCCTTGTTGCTTCCGGTTTCTGACATCACACAGTAGGAGGAACGACATCCATCCCTCTCACTGTGTCCCAGGAACCAAATGCTACTAGTCGCATCTAAAAAGGCAGGGGTGGGACCCCCTTCCACTGCCTGTAAACGTAATCCAGGGGCTTTTTAGCCACTAGGATTACATTTACTTTGTGCAGAATCGCTGGAGCTAAAAAATTATCTCTGTCATTGCTGCAGTGATGACTCAATTATCACCCTTCCAATCTAGTGACGTACTGGTACGTTGCTGGACACAAAATGATTAGAGGGGATAGGCTTGGGGGTGGTAAAAATGGAGCTCCACTGCACATTTACTGCTCCCCCAACTGAAGTGTAAAGAAGCATCTCACTCTTATAATTAGCATTACAAAAATCATCACAGGCAGCATAGTAAGCTTGTGCTCTTATCATGGCTCTATGTCACATGGCTGTTTGCTGACTTTGTTAACTTCTGGCTGTACAGACTAGGGGACCAGTGAGCGGGCGCCCCCCCTCCCCCTTCCCGAACCATATCGGGCTACATGCCCTTAACATGGGGAGGGTGATTTGAGAGCCCCCCCCCCCCCCCCGCCCCAAAGCACCTGGTTCCCATGTTGATGGGGACAAGGGCCTCTTCCCCACAACCCTGAGCTCTGTTGTGGGCAGGGGGCTTATCACTCATGTGAATGAGTATGGGGTACCCCTACCCATTCCACATAAAAGTGTAAAAGTAAATAAAGACAGTACAAGAGTTTTTGGTTTGCTTTATTTGCTGGATTGCCAACGTCACAGGGGGGCAGTACCACCAGGTGATGTCGTCAGGTGGCCCCACTCCTTAGCTATTTACGGTAACGTGGCAGAGCAGGCAAACTGCAGGAGCATTCGTCGCGAGCAATGCTTTTTTTTTTCTTCCCTTTTTTCGGGTCTGGCGGTGGCCGGACATTGTTTTTTATTTTTTTTTTAATAAAGGACTTAAAAAAAAAAAAAAAAAACTCTTGTACTGTCATTCACTTTTACACTTTTTTGGTGACTGGACATGGGTACCCTATACTCATTCAAATGGGGGGGGGGGGCAGAATCTGGGGGCTTTCAGATTCTGATTGGCCCCCTGCGTGCAGACCCCCACAACCACAGCCCAAGGTTGTGGGTAAGAGGCCCTTGTCCCCATCAATTTAAGGACAAGGTGCTTTGGGGTGTGGTCTGGTACGGATTTGGGGGGGACCCCACACCGGATTTAAATTTCAGCATGGGGTTCCTCTTAAAATCCTTCTAAAGCCCCGTACACACGTATTGATCACACGTACTGATAGTCGGCCGAACGATCGGCCGTCTTTTGTCCAGGGCTGTCGTGTCTGTTGAAAACTGCAAAAGACTGCACACGAATTTTGTCGGCCAACAACAGCCGACTGCAGAAGTGATGTTGTGATGGTTAACTTTCCTTGTCTTTTTTCTTTTCTGAGCATGCCCAGTCTTGCTAATCTGCTGTCTGTCGGCCGAAATCTGTACTGACTGGCGAACAATCGGCTGTTCTGGTGACGGCCAACAAAAATTTTAATGCCTGCATGACAGATTCTGTTCGGCCGAAAATGCGCTGTCGGCTGTCGGAAGCATCATACTAACAAGCCGACAATCGGCCGATCGTTCGGCGGCCAAAAATTCACGGCCGACAATCGCTACGTGTGTACGGGGCTTTAGACCCAAAAGGGCCTGGTATGGATTGAGGGGGGAGGGAATAGGACACCCCACGCTGTTTTTTTTTTATGATTTTTTTTATTGCCAGCATAGTTTTTTTTTTTTTCCTGGGGATCCCGCTCGCTGAATGTCCAGCCCGTCAGTGCACATGATGAATTCACATGCATCCGACCTGCGGACATTTAAAGTGAGAGCAGCGCAAGGCAGGGAGCAGGAAGCTGAATGAGAAATGGGAGAGACACACAGCAGCGCTGATAAGAGTTAACTTTCCAAGTGATTGATTGCTAGGTGGTAGTCCTAGTAACCAATCACCAGCTTGTTAATATGAAAAATTAACTGCGGAAGGTCCTGCTACCTACACAGGAGCAGGTAGGCTTATATGGGTACACTGGGAAATATCCCATATTTTGCCTTTTTCCAATCACCCAAAGGTAGGGGCATATTAACTATGGTCAATTAATCAATTCCAGTGTACTGTACGATAAGACATCAAGACTTGCATACACTTTCAACTGCTTTTATCTCAGTTCACTAACCAGACAGTATGCATTGTGCAAAGATCACTGGCCACAAGGACCAACATGTAATTTCAACTTGTCTTTTGCTTTTTGTATTTACATATAGTAACAATGCTTTTGAATAAGGGGGCTAGCATGTTCATTTTTTTAACCCTTTCATTTTATATACATAATTTATAACATTATGTACCAGATTATGCATGCATGTATGTGTTTACACTGATATTTAAACAATTGCATTACACTTCTAAATGTATATTGATATTATGTTTTACTTACATGGCACAAGTAATCTGGAGTTTTGCTGCAGGGCCTGTGTCATATGTCTAGTAAGCAACATCGACGCCATTTTTCTAGACTTGATTCACAGATGGCTTGTAAATTGTAGACAAGTACCTTATGCTTCCTTTGCTAAAAAAAAGAAGAAAAAAAATCTGAGTTACAGCTACACACATCAGAGCAACTGGATTGTTGTCTTACCATAAAATCTCTGATGTATTGACGGACACAGCTCCATATCTTCTTTGACCCTTGGGTTATGCTGCTCTCCATAGGAGTAGGACACTAGGCTGGAAAAAGGTTTGACTACGCCCATAGGGGGTATACTCCCACTTCCTGATCTAGCTCTTCAGTTTTGTAACAAGCAGTGTCAGAAGAACATAAACCCTAACTCATTAGAGGGGCGGGTGCGGTGTCTGTCAATGAACATCAGAGAAAAGGATTTTACAGGAAGACAAAAATCCAGTTATTTTTCGTTCATTGATGGACACAGCTCCATATCTTCTTTGACCCTTGGGACGTCCCAAAGCAGTGTCAATATGAGGGGTGGGAAGAACACAGCAATAAACATACTTCCCAAAGGCTAAAACGTAGCCATCCAGGTAAAACAGGAGCTCAACCAGGAAACAACGAGCTCACCTGGCAAAAATTTACACCCTCAAAGAGGACTAATCCTCTCCAACAGCAGCCTGCAAAACCTCGCGGTCAAAGGTGGCATCAATAGATGCCAACACATCTACCCTAGAAAAATTTGTGAAAGTGTCCACGGACAACCTGCAAACCTGCACCATTGACGACAGATGGCGGAAGGCCCAAGAGGCACTAAGGGCCCTCGTAGAATGTGCCTTCACAGAAAAAACAGAGGATCCTGACCTTATTACAATAGGTCTGCATCACTGTCTGCCTGACCCATCAGAAAAAGGTCACAGCAGACGTGGCCAGCCCCTTACGGGAACCATCCGTAAGGACAAACAGGGATTCCGATTTTTTGGAGCAACTCAGTCCCCGCCAGGTACACCCTGATTACCCAAACCACATCCAAAGAATGTAGGGCAATCTCTATAGTGTGCTTGGGCTTAGAAAACAAGGAAGGCAACACAATGCTTTTATTTCAATAGAAACCAGAGACACCCTTAGGAAGGAAACTGGCAGGGATGAACCACTCTCTCTGTGAACCGCCAAGTAAGGTGAACAGCTGCCAGCTCCAACACACTCGGTGCAGAAGAAAAAGCCACTAAGAAGGCTACCTTCTGGGACAATGTGAGCAGAGGAATCTCGCAAATATTTTCCAACAGTGATGGTAAATCTACCTAAAAGATTTACCAACTTGCAGCAGCGTAGGAATCACCGATTCAGACAACCCTTTAGCCTTCAGCACTTCGCTTCGACAGCCAAGCCGTTAAAGCCAGCGACTGTAATGCAAGATAGAAGATTGGCCCTTGAGCCAACAGATCTTCTCTAAGAGGAAGTTTCCAAGGAGCATCAACGACCAACAGTAACAGATCTGCGTACAAAGACTGGCGAGTCCAGTCTGGAGCCACTAGGATGGCAGTAATCCCTTCTGCCTCAAGCCTACGCAGGAGTCTTGGCAGAAGTTCCAGAAGAGGAAAGCCGGATTTCAGACGACACAAAGTCTCGGCTATCCTGTCAAAAGGATCTTTTAAAAATTGGAGACTCTGGTGGATTATTCAGCCTGGAGACCTGAGAGTCCCCCACAGGTGGGACTGCCCATGTACTCAGAGACTCCTCAAGTAATACCGTCTATCGAATTGCTCAGGCACCGCCATATTGCGTTTAGAACAACTCCACTGACACAAAAAAGGAAAAAACCTCAGCCGTTTTTGAAGAACTGCGGCCCCAAGGGGACCGGCGCCTCTGATGCAGTAACGGCTGCATCCCAATATTTAAAATTACCTGCATACAATCAGTGCATCCACCAGCACATTTGCATGCGCAGAAGAGTATGAAAGTGGGGGTGGGTTGGGGCCAAAAGAACCAACGTGACTGTTTAGAGGGGCTGGAGAAATGGTAGGGGACCCGGGGGTCTGACCATCCCAGGGAGGGGAGCACGTCCACCCCGAGGGACCATAAAGGGAGAGGGGGGGTACACTATTTACCACACGATGGAACCGGGTGGGCACCACTCCAGGCAGACCACCTCCCCATCTTGGAATGGGGGGTGCTGCGGGCCAGGAGGTACCAGGGTCGTGACCAGGGGTATGTGTCCTCACGAGGCGTTTAACTCCCTGGCTAGTCCTCGTTCATTGGGGCTAGGTCACGGCTGACCGTAAGGACCTAGGATATCCAGTCCGTCACCCAATCCGGTAGTGACTGTAGTTCTCACAGAAACAGAAATAAAAGAAAAAAATTTAGCTGAGAAAAAAAAAAAAAGGAAAAATGCCAGGACCAGAGATACCAGCAAGGAACTAGCTCCTTACTCCTGACTAGGCAGGAAAAAAACTGAAGAGCTAGAGCAGGAAGTGGGAATATTCCCGCTGGGACTGCTCTATGGGCGTAGTCAAACTTTTTTCCACCTAGTGTCCTACTCCTATAGAGAGCAGCATAACCCAAGGGTCAAAGACGATATGGAGCTGTGTCCGTCAGTAGACGAAAGAGAAATATATTTTTAAACATTGCAAGGCAAGAACAAAAAAATTATTATGTTAATTAAATGAGACCATGGGAAAAAAAAAAAAAATGTACCGAGGGAATATTTAAATTCAACCAATGCTTGTAAAAAGGTTCTTCATGAAAATATATTCAAATCTTTGTGAACTTGTCTTCCTATATTTAAAAATTAGAGTAACACTTTTCTTAGAGCAAAAAAAACAATATTGCATGATTTTAATAAAAGTCATATTGTAATTGAAGGTTAATTAAAATTATCTTTCCTTTTCAATCTGCAGAACTGTAATGCTCTGAAAATGCAATGCAATATGGCTACCTGGAGGTGTTCTCTGTCCAAAGGGAAAACATGTCTAAAGGAATGCAGACCCTGCAATTGTCTTCATTAGAGCCCCGCAGATGCAGCAGCTGACTGATCTATACAAAACCACTCTCATACAGATTCACTCCGCACATGGAAACTGACAAAAAAGCAATTTGACAGAGATAACAGTTGCTCTTTTAAAATTATGATTTAAATCAAACCTTTTTACTAGTGATTAAAATCAACTTGATTTAAATCAAATCCACCCTGCAGTGCCTTGAAAAAGTATTCATACACCTTGAAATTTTCCACATTTTGTCATGTTAGAACAACAAATATAAAGGTATTTTATTGGGATTTTACGTGATAGACAAATACAAAGTGGCATATAATTGTGAAGTGGAAGGAAAACGATTTAACAGTTTTTAAATATTTTTTACAAATACCTGAAAAGTGTGGTGTGCATTTGTATTCAGCCCTCTTTACTCTGATACCCCAAACTAAAATTGGGTGGAACCAATTGCCTTCAGAAGTCACCTAATAAGTAAATAGAGTCCATCTGTGTGTAATTGAATCTCAGTATAAACGCAGCTGTTCTGTGAAGCCCTCAGGAGGTTTGTTAGGGAACCTTTGTGAACAAACAGCATCATGAAGACCAAGGAACACACCAGACAGGTCAGGGATAAAGTTGGAGAATTTTAAAACAGGGTTAGATTATATAAAAAAAAAAAAAAAAAAAAAAAGATATCCCAAGCTTTGAACATCCCACAGAGCACTGTTCAAGCCATGATCCGAAAATGGAAAGAGTATGACACAACTGCAAATCTACCAAGACATGGTCCCCCACCTATACTGACAGGCTGAGCAAGGACAGTATTAATCATTTAATCAAGCAGCCAAGAGGCCCATGGTAACTGTGGGGGAGCTGCAGAGATCCATAGCTCAGGAAGGAAAATCTGTTCAGAGGAAAACGATTAGTCATACACTGCACAAATCTGGCCTTTATGGAAGAGTGGCAAGAAGAAAGCCATTGTTGAAAGAAAGCCAAATGAAGTCACGTTTGCAGGAAGACATTTGGGGGGCACAGCAAACATGTTGAAGGTGCTCTGGTCAGATGAGACCAAAATGTAACTGTGGCGGAAAACTAATACTGCACATCATCCTGAACACACCATCCCCACCGTGAAACATTGTGATGGCATCATGTTGCGACAATGCTTTTCTTCAGCAGGGACAAGGAAGCTAGTCAGAGTTAATGGGAAGATGGATGGAGCCAATTACAGGACAATCTTAGAAGAAAACCTGTTAGGAGTTTGCAAAAGACTTGAGACTAGGATGGAGGTTCACCTTCCAGCAGAATAGTCACCCTAAACATAGGGAGTGAGTTTGGGATGGACTGGCCTGCACAGTCCTGACCTCAACCCGATAGGACACTTTTGGGATAAATTTGAGGGGAGACTGCAAGCCAGGCCTTCTCGTTTAACATGACCTCACGAATGCACTTCTGGAAGAATGCCAAAACACCATAGACACTACTAAACCTTGTGGACAGCCTTCCGAGAAGAGTTGAAGCTGTTATAGCTGCAAAGGGTGGGCCAACTCAATATTGAACCCTACAGACTAAAGCCTCGTACACACGCAACGATTATCGGCCGACCGATCGGCCGTCTTTTGTCCAGTGTTGTTGTGTTGGTAGAAATGTGCTCTAGACTGCACACAAATTTTATCGGCCAACAACAACCAACTTCAGAAGTGATGTCATGTGCTGGTTTACTTTCCGTGTGTTTTTTCTTCTCTGAGCATGCCCAGTCTTGCTCATCAGATTTTTTGTCTGCCGAAATCTGTACTGACTGACGGAAAATCGGCCGTTCTGTTGACGGCCAACAAAAATTGTATAGCCTGCACACCAGATTTTATTCGGCCGATAAGTCGAAGTCTGTTGTCGAAAGCATCATATGAAAATCGGCCGATCGGACGTTGGCCGAAAATTCACGGCCAACTATCGATGCGTGTGTACGAGGCATTAGACTAGGATGCCATTAAAGTTCATGCGTGTGTGAAGTAGGGTGTCCCAATAGGTTTGGTAATATAGGGGTTTACTAAAGCTAGAGGGGTGGCAATGGATGTAGTATACTTGGATTTTGCAAGTTTTCTTTACTGTTTTTCGTTGGTTGAGCCAGATGGACTTGTGTCTTTTTTCAACCTGACTATGCAACTATGTAGAGAGGGCAAAATTTGTCACAATTCTGAAAAGAAACAAATCAGCTTCCAGGTTTTATTGCTAAGGCCCCATGCACACAGGGCGTCAGAAAAAAACGAGCTGCAGAGCCACTTCTAACGCCAGGAAAAAGCAGCTGTAAAAACTTGCTTTTAGTAGCTTTTTCCATTTGCGTTTTTCTACCTCCATTCAAAATGAATGGTTCCCTATGGGAGCCTATTGATTTAAATGGAAGTCGCATCGCAAGTCGGATCAGGATGATCCAACTTGTGGTGCGACTTGCGCTCTGAGAATCTTGAGGGGGGAACTCCACGGCAAAATGGGAAAAATAAAATGGCGTAGGGGTCCCCCCCAGGTTCCATACCAGGCCCTACGGGTCTGGTATGGATTTTGAGGGGAGCCCCACGTCGAAAAAACGGCGTGGGGTCCCCCCCAAAATCAATACCAGACCCTTATCCGAGCATGCAGCCCGGCAGGCCAGGAAAGGGCAGGGGACGAGCGAGCGCCCCCTGGACCATACCAGGCCACACACCCTCAACATGGGGGGGGTTGAGTGCTTTGGGGCACCCCCATCCCAAAGCACCTTACCCCCATGTGAGGACAAGAGCCTCTTCCCAACAACCCTGGCCGGTGGTTGTGGCGGTCTGCGGGCAGGGGGCTTATCGGAATCTGGAAGCCCCCCAGATCCCAGACCCCCTCCCTATGTGAATGGGTATGGGGTACATTGTACCCCTACCCATTCACCCCATAAAAGGCAGTGTATGTAAATAATGACAGGAGAAGTTTTGAAAAGTTTATTACAAATCTTCATCCGGTCTTCTCTGCTCTGGTCTTCTGCTCTTTTGCCCTCCGCTCTTCTCCCCTCCACTATTCTTCCTCTGGTCTTCCTCCTCCGGTCCTCCAACGACGACGTCTCCGGTGATTATGCCAGCTCCGGGTCTGCGCAGCTTGTTATATAGCCATTAGGGGCGTGGCATCATTATGGGACCCTGCCCCTTTATTTCACAGATGACGTCATCTGTGCCGGGAAGAGGCCCTTGTCCTCAACATGGAGGCAAGGTGCTTTGGGATGCGGGGTGCAGAGCCCCCCCTGCCCAAAAGCACCCCATGTTGAGGGCATGTGGCCTGGTATGGTCCAGGGGGGTGGGGCCGCTCTCTCGCCCCCTCCCCTTTCCTGACCTAAAAAACTTATAACGTGGCTTAATGCTGTATAAGCATTGTTAATCAGCCATTAGCAGCGTCAGACGTTTTTACAGCTTGATGCTGCAGCTTCAGAACGCACAGGTCCTGTTTTTTTTTTCTTTTGCAGCCCAAAAATGCCTGTGCCACTTGGAGCTCCTAAAATCCCTGTGTGTGCGCGCATGAGGCCATAGAATAATATAGAGGGGCGTTTTTAACCACTTGCCTACAGTGCACTTTCACCCCCTTCCTGCCCAGACTGATTTTCAGCTTTCAGCGCTCTCACACTTTGAATGACAATTACTCAGTCATGCAACACTGTACCCATAAAAAATTTGTGTCCTTTTTTTCACACAAATAGAGCTTTCTTTTGATGGTATTTAATCACTACTGGGTTTTTTATTTTTTGTGCTATAAATAAAAAAAGACTGAAAATATTGTGAAAAAATGCATTTTTCTTTGTTTCTGTCATAAAATTTAGCAAATGGGTAATTTTTCTTCACAAATTTTGGCCAAAATTTATACTGCTACTTATCTTTGGTAAAAATAACCCAAAGAAGTGTATATTATTTGGTCTTTGTGAAAGTTATAGAGTCCACAAGCTATGGTGCTATTCATTGAAAATTGATCACACTTGATCACACCTGATGTACTGAAGGCCTATCTCATTTCTTGAGACACTAAAAAGTCAGGAAAGTACAAATACCCCCCAAATGACCCCTTTTTGGAAAGTAGACATTCCAAGGTATTTAGTAAGGGGCATGGTGAGTTTTTTGAAGTGGTCATTTTTTCCCACAACTCTTTGCAAAATGAAGATTTTTTTTTTTTTTACAAATTGACGTATTAACAGGTTCTCTCACACAGCATATGTATACTTGAAACTACACCCCAAAACACATTCTACTACTCCTGAGTATGGCGATACCACATGTGTGAGACTTTTTCACAGCCTGGCCACATACAGAGGCCTAACATCCAAGTAGTACCGTCCGGCATTCTAGGAGGACAAATTACACATATAATTTCCTGACAACCTATCGCACTTTTGAAGGCCCTGGAGCACCAGGACAATGGAAACCCCCATAAAATGACCCCATTTTGGAAAGCAAACAGCCCAACGTATAATTTTTGAGGCATAATGAGTCTTTTGAATATGTCATTTTTTTCCACAAGTTTTTGGAAAATGTGGAAAGAAAATGAAAACACTTTTTTTACACAAAGCTGTCCATTTATGCAATATTTCTAACACATAGCATGTACATAGCAAAAATTGCACCCCAAAATACATTCTGCTATTCCTCCTGAGTATGGAGATACCACATGTGTAACACTTTTTCACAGCCTGGCCACATACATAGGCCTAACATCCAAGTAGCACTTTCACAAAGTTGTCCATTTATCCACTTTAAGACTGGGCCTATTTTTGACACTTGGTGTTTACAAGCTAAAATCATTTTTTTTTTGCTAAAAAACTACTTAGAACCCCCAAACATTATATATTTTTTTAGCAGAGACCCTAGAGAATAAAATGGAGATCGTTGCAATATTTTTTATCACACCATATTTGCGCAGCAGTCTTCCAAATGAGATTTTGAAAAAAATTCAC